>NC_090741.1:107702955-107707830 GCF_036898095.1 Palaemon carinicauda | reverse complement strand
CTAAAACGTAAATGTATTATTCTTGAAGCGCAATGAAAAGTCTTAAAGCCTTGAAAAAGATATGTGACCAACGATCGATTTCAGAAACGCAATTCGATTGGAAACTATTAACGGAATAAGTGCAGCATGTCATTTAATTAGAGTTATTCCCTATTCTTTGAAAAAGGATATTTTCTTTACAACGCTCACCCTCTTATACCTTGCCCCTTTTCCCGCATCCTATGATGCAATAGGAAAGAAAGACAAACGTTCATTAGAAGGAGTCGAAGAGGCAGATGAAAAGTCTTCTGTTCCACAATGAGGTTTCGTGTCGATACAAAAATTTCAGGAAAAGAATTTTCTGGAAACGACTTTTCTATATCCTTTCTAGACCTATAAAACAAGAAACGAAAAAAATGAAAGAAGCTCTAATAAAAACTTTCTTAATTACGAAGGATTGTTATGAAATAACAAAGATTTGGAGTGAAAATGTTAAAGAAGATTATGAATTATTTTTTCCTTTTTGTGGGGTTAACAATTAACCTTATTTATTATTATTATTATTATTATTATTATTATTATTATTATTATTATTATTATTATCTATTATTATTATTATTATGTACAAATGTGAGAAGGAGAATACAACCCAACGATAAAAGGATTTCCAATTTTCACTTAAGAAATGTAAATAGTGTTCTATTTTAGAAGTGAAGACACGTGATAACGTCCTCTCAGAGAGAGAGAGAGAGAGAGAGAGAGAGAGAGAGAGAGAGAGAGAGAGAGAGAGAGAGATTCCTAGAATTTTTATCTTCCACATCAAAACTGACAATTATATCTCAGAGGGACTTTAGATTTCGAATAAGAGGTTTGTTCCTACCGATAAGAATCGAAGGATGTTGTTGATTCTGTTGGCTTTAGTGATAACAGAATAAGAAAATGTGCCAGCGGACGATTGAAGGATGATTGAATTGATCATTATTTTTTTTTTATCTCTTCTGTCGTACACAACTGAGGAATGTTTAGATTTCTTTCATCGCGTCAAAACCAACAGTCTTCATCTCAGAGGGACTTAATATTTTACATAAAGGTTGTTTGTTGCTTTTGCAACACTGAAATAGATCTAGTGGTTCCAGTAACTCTCCTGACCGATAAGAGCCAAACGATTTCTTTTTGAGTTTCATCAGATCATTGCCGGACACGTTCAGTCTGCAGCAAATGCTTCTCTTTACATTAGAATTGTTGCGATAGGAAATATAACACTGATACTTTAGAAGAAATTTCTATCTTAGCCTCGCTCCGAAGATTTAACAAAGCATCGATAATAAGAATAATTCTTAATTTATAGATTCATTAAGCTGAGGTAGAAGATGTTCGTTAAAAACATTTTCTAAACTAGATGGAAATCATTACGACTAGAGTTAAGCTCACAGTAAGGTCCCTTGGATGATATCGTCTTATATTTCTACTATAAATGCAAATGGCGCTTTCTGTAAATATCCATTAATTACCTTTTCTTCCTACTGTTACCCATACATAAATTGCAAGACTGTAACGCAACAGCTGTCATGTTAGACCCTTTGTACAGCGCCCAGGACGTACAGTGGTATTATCTAACTCCCCCTAAACAAGGGCAAGCCATATAATGAACAACTCACAGCAAATCGTACGGATGCAATGCTCGTCTTATGATAGATATATCTAATTCAATACGAAGTCAAATTTTGGTGTCAATGGAAATTATTGACTTAAACATTCATCTGATTAAGATTGATTGTAAAATCATAATCTATTTCTAAGTAAAATCCTGTTAGAATGTTACAATGAATTAGGTGAAGCCTTCTTCCCTTGATTAGGATTTGGAAAGGGGGGATGATGATTGTAGACTTGCTTATTTTGGAGAAGTAGGAAGCTATCATCATTGGAAGGGTAACCTACCTGCTTTGACTTGGGATAACTATACTCTGGTTAGAGCTTTTGCTCAGAGAGTTTATGCTTTAACTGAAAAGGAAAACAATTTATCCACGAAAGAAAATCTTTCTACTGCAATTTAGGAACCTAAGTGGTGGGATATCCCTTAAGTCTGCATTAATTTTTGTAGGCGTAACATTTCCTCTTTTAATTAAACCAGACGGTTCTGTCACTCACGGCCCAAAGGAAAATGCAACCCTTTTTTAATGAATTGTTTAACAATAAACAGAGTATTGAGAAACATGATATTCCTCATTCCTGTTGTCCTGAGGCTTAAGGGAGCTGGCCGGTATACGCATATATGGGGGTATAAGAAGAAAAACACAAAATCCTGAAGAAAAAAAAAAACTCATATAACTTTGTATGGCAATGGAGAAGGGGTATACGGAATATTTTGTCAAAATTCCTTTCTCTTTCATAGTTACAAGGTAATTAGTAAAAGTAACTCAATAAACATTGTTCCCTACAAGAAAATGTAGTATTTCCTCTGTTATTGTAAATTTTGATAATTATTACATTTTAGTATAAAGTAAATTGTGAGAAATTATATCTGTATAGATTCCATGAGTCACGAGACGATGTATTATGTGGACTAATTACACCCTCCGCCCCTCAGTCCAAGCACAGATCTCATAGAGGGTGCACGTTTAAGTTTGTCTTATGTTTTTATTGTTTTTCTTGTTTTCGGCAAGAATTCCATCATGCCCAACATAAGGAAGAAGAAAATTCGCTCTAATAAGTGTGCAGAAGTAGATAATATCGTTGATAATTAGCGGAGTAGGTGAAGGAGAGAGATGATGAAGGAGCAACCGTCTTGCCTAAAGAAGAATGATATTGATCAAAGGGATCTTCATTTATGATTGAATTAAGATAAATAACTTTGTATTGGCTTATCAATATCCAAAAAGGAACATGAAAATCATAATTATCATGATTTATTAATATTGTCTTTCTAAAAATACAAAGTAAAACTTTGAATGGCCGTATCTCAAAAACTATACTTATTCACCTTCAAATTCTGTCTTCTCCCATAGTTTTAAGGATATGTCATTGAAAATTGGTATATAACTTAGAAAAAAACCTAATATAATAATTATCAAATATAGCCCCTTTCACTTTTTTCATATATATATATATATATATATATATATATATATATATATATATATATATATATATATATATATTTCTTAATTTTTTCCTCCGATTTTTAGGGTTTCTTTTGTTGCTATAATGAAAAAATTAATATCTAGCAAAAAAAGACTTTTAGAAAAAAGTCTGTATTTGGTTGAAGGTCTACATTAGGTCTATATAGGATAGTAATCCCAGGTGTTAATAATAATAATCAAGGGACGATATAGAATTTGAAAAACACTCATTTTCACGATAAATCGCTCTGCCGTCGCGAAACCGGCCGGCTCCTTAACTACGTAGTTTAGATTTTCGATCTCGTGAAATTAAAGCTCTTAATGGTGTAGACCCTATTAGCATTTTTCCTTCATTTATATATAGACTGCAGATTTCTTAGCTCCGAAGTCAGCAAGAGGAAGTTCTTTTAGCATTTGTTGAAGAATATTACCTCATCATATAAATGCATTTGTAATAGCTTAAGTCCAGCTGATTACCGTCCAATTACCATAAATCCCATATTACTTTAAGATTTCTAAAGTTGTCTGGCAAAATATGTAAATAGGTTTGCTGGAGGAAATCTTTTACTACCTAGTCTGCAATATGGCTTTCTTATAATCTCCAATGCTTTATAGAAATCCTCTGGTTGTGGTCAGGGAATTCGTATGATTGCCCTTGATTTTAGTTCTGCTTTTGACCGTGATAATAATAAAGCCCTTGTTTTCAAAATCAAACCGTTGGGAGTGGGTGGGTCGTTTTATTAGCATCGTTATTGAATTTTTAAATTTTGTTAACGGACACTATAATGAGTAAAGGAATGTCATGTTTGGTGTTCCTCAAGGTGATGTTCTTGGCTCATTACTTTTCATACTATATACACAGAAAATGTGATTTGGCCCAGTAAACACGCTCATTACATATGCAGATGATTCTACTCTCTTTGCATCAATTCCATTTCCTAAATGTAGATCTAAGATTTTTAAGTACGTTAATAGAAATCTAGCTGAAATTAGTGCATGGTGAAAATTCTGAGGCATGAAGTTGAATCCTAACAAAGCTCAAAGTATGATTGTAAGTAGGTCAATGACTGTGGCTCCTTAGCATTCGGTTCTCAGCATTGATAGTGTTCCTTTAACTTTTTATAATTCATTTTGAATTATAGCTGTAATTCTTGACAGCAAGTATACTTAATTTTCTGGACAGAAACTTAAAGTTTTTTTTTAATTTCTTATTCCTGACCTAGAATACTTATCTCTGCACCATCGTTTAATTAGTTCATTATGAATGTTACATAAGATTTTTCATAATTCTTACCATCCGTTTCATTCAGATATTCCTAGACAGTACCATCGTGTTTGTAATACTAGGTTTGCAGTTAATTCTAATAGTCAGGCATTCTCCATCATGAGGCTCCATACTACACAGTATTCTAGACGTTATGATCTTGTTAATGAGGTAGTTGAATATGTGGAACTTCAAAAGTTCAATCTTGAAGGAAATGCTTCTAAGTTAAACCGGCGGAAACGGGTATCTTTTTATAGTTTATATATGAAAAATCTGTTTTAATGTTGATACCATTCTTGGAATACTTAATCTTAATATCATCCGGTTATTTGCGATCACCAATCCTCAAATGATTTATGATGACTTTGCAACAGTAGAGAACCGGAAATGCATAAATCTTTTCTAAGTATCCTGTAAGGAGATTGGATTTACTGAGGATTTTATCGGCACTCTAAAGTTATTTTTGGAGAGGGAAAAGTATTTAACCCAATGCGTTTCAGCTAAAGACACTGA
>NC_090741.1:107665455-107692955 GCF_036898095.1 Palaemon carinicauda | reverse complement strand
GTAGGGAGGCATTACCCAGGTAAAGTTACGATCTTTTTATTATCGTTACGGATATGCCCAGTCCGTTTTCCTTGTGTTAATGATACTCCCTCTGATGCTGATGATCGTTCGTCCCCTATCTGTCATCTAATCCATGTATGGATAAGTACAGTTATAAGTATTTCCACGGATAGGTAATACAGTGTTGAGATATGTACATATATCTATAAATTATGACTCAGCATAATTCTTTTATGTGAATGTATAAGTATTTATGCCTTTAACTTAATGTGGTATGTGTATTTGTATGCTGCCTTGTGTTATGTTTTATAATTGGGTATTTGGTTTAGCCTTTAATGTTTGTGTGTGTAGGTAGGTAATTTTAAGGTTTTTCTGCCTTTTCATTTCTCCTGTCTTCCTTATTCCTATATGTTTAGTAATAGGGTAGTGGTTTGTTGATATTTGTGGGCCCGGCTTAATATATGAGCCATACTTTTGATCTGTTTAGTTTTTCTTTGTTAGGGTTAAGATTATTAGATATAGGTCAACCTTGTGTATTTAGAGGACTCTGTATATTAGTCCTCCAGGTCATTTTTGTTTAATCATTGTTGTTTGTCTTAGGAGCTTTTTGTTACTCCTGGTGCAAGGTTGAATTTATTTAAGTGTATTGTAATAAATATTGTTAGATTTTTCCAGTGTTTTTGTTCTGTCTTCCCTCAGTTCACCGTGTTACATAAATAATGTACTGCCTACGATTCCTTTAAAAAATAAAAGTTTAAAGAACCAGAACTACGGCCTACACGGGTCGTAACAAGTGGCGACCGTGACAGGATCGTACGCAGGTGTACTCGGTGTTTGGGGGAGCAGTTCAGCTCTGGATTGATGTGACAGTATTTGTTATTTGATTTTTGGTTTAGTTGCTTTCCTTCCCCATAGGATATTATTTTCATTAAAATGAAGGACTTTACTTTTGACCCGTCGGAATTCTTGGGTTCGGCTGACTGTTTAAAATATTTAGGAGTTTTGACAAGGGCTTATTTGGTACAGTGTGCCCGGTGGTTGGGGATCCCTCATAAGTCCTCTGACACTCGGGCCAATTTGTTAAAACTGGTTTAGGAAAAAGTGTCCCAAGATTTGGCTGAGGGTAATGAGGCAGCTAGCGGCCTAGCTAGTGATTTTGAGAGTGGCACTGATTTTGGGTCGTACCAAGAAGGATCCATAGTCGATGATGTGAGCATAAATCCTGGTTTGTCCCTGTTCGCTGATTCCCCTGCCGTAAAGGTTATGTATGAAGGTCCGGCCAATTTTCCTACTCCGGCCAGGGATGTTAAAAATGTTAATATTTCAACTAACCCCTTTTTAGCTGAGGAGGCTGTTCCCAACCATGTAACACCTTCTGCTCATGTAATGGGGCAGGAGGAGTTCCATGTAATTTGTAAGAGAATTGAGTTATTGAAGCTGCAGTTTGAGGAGAACGAGAGGGCCCGGAAACATGAGATTGAGTTGCTCAAGCTTAACCTTGAGTTGGCCAAGGTGCAAGGGTCCCCTAATCATGTTAGTTCTCCCTACAGCTCATCATCAGACAAATTTAATATTTCGGGTGCACTTAAGTTAATTCCAGTTTTTGATGAGGGGAGCGTACCAGAATTTTTTAAAGCTTTTGAGAGGGTTGCTACCCGGTTGTCTTGGCCCACAGAAATGTGGACGGTACTCATACAGTGTAGATTGACGGGCAAGGCAATCCGGGTATATAATGCATTGGAAGAGGGCCTTGCCAGAGATTATGACAAATTAAGGCTTTGGTTCTCAGGGCCTATGATTTGGTCCCTGAGGCCTATCGCCAGAGATTCCGAACCACTGGCAAGCCCAATTCTATGTCTTATGTTGAGTACGCTCGTCTCAAGGAGGAGCAGTTTGACAACTGGCTGAAAAGTCGTCAAGTTGCTTCCTTCTCTTCCTTGAGGGAACTGATGGTACTGGAGGAGTTTAAGAAGGTGTGTAGTAAAGAATTGAGGGTTCATCTGGAGGACACTAAAATTTTAACTTTGTCAAAGGCGGCTCAGGTAGCTGATGAGTTTGTCCTGACCCATCGGGCTGGGTCAGGTAACTTCTCGTCCTCATACCCTAATAATAATAGTAATTTGTCTTCTAAGTCGAATAATCCCTTTAAAAACCAATCTAGTACCCCAAATAGTAGCATGAGTAATCATGTTGGTAGTGGCTTCAGAAAGGACTTGAGTGGTGGGCACACTCTGGTTTTTTCTAACCGTGGCAATTCGGGTAAAACTAATCAAATTAGAGGTAATTGCTTTTCGTGTAACAAGCCAGGGCATCGACAAGCTGAATGTAGAGCCAGGAGCCGTTACCTCCAAAAGAGTCAAAATAAGAGTCAAAATAATGTTAATCAGCCTACGCCAATCTCACTAATTTCAAATAATTCTATTTCAGAGAGTAAGAATGGTAAAACTGTTGATCCCCAGGTTAGTAGTGAACCAGATGTAGATAAAGTAAAACCTGTATTGTGTGAGTCCACTGGTAATTTATGACCATTTAACAAATATGTCTACCCAGGAAAATTGAAATGTGAGACCTCTACACTTTATGTTAAATTCTTGAGGGACACAGGCTCCGCTAGATCTTTGGTGTTGGCAGGGTCCTTGTCTAACTTAGTTCCCTATACTGGAGAATATGTGGTCCTGGGAGGATTTCCCGATACAGTGGTATCTGCTCCTTTAGTAAGGGTGGAGCTGTCCTTCCCAGGGTATCATAAGGTTACTGAGCTGGCGGTAGTTGAGAGCCTGCCGATACCAGGAATAGACGGAATCCTTGGGAATGATATGTTGAGTGCAGAGGGGCAGGAATTATTTCCTATTGTTTCGGTCACGGCTTGCCCTGTGGCAATAACTACTCGAGCCTCTGCTAAGCGTGCAGCAGAAGCTGATAATGATGACCTAGATTTAAGTAATTTAGAAGTAGAGGTAGAGAAGCCCGGGCTAGTAGAAGGTAGTAGTAGTAGCAGTAGTTCTAGTTTTGGAGTTTTTAAATTATTGAAATCCGATTGTGACCGTCTCTCTTTCATACAGGCTCAAAAAGATGAATTTTCATTTGAGTTAGGTAATACTGACGATTTGACCAGGCCCAGGTTTGTGGTTTTGAAAGGATTGTTGTATAGGGTCAGTCGTCCCCCAACTCATCAACTAAATGTGACTAATTGTTTAAGACAAATTGTCGTACCTACCAAGTTTAGGGAGGCTGTGTTAAGCCTTGCACATGAGGACTCCTTTTCTGGCCACTTAGGCTTAAGTAAAACTTTTTGTAGGTTGAGTAAATGTTTTTTATGGCCAGGAATGAAGTCTTCGGTGAAGAAATTTGTAAGAACTTGTGAAGTGTGTCAGGTGATGGGTAAACCCAATCAACCTATTCCCAAGGCTCCTCTTAACCCAATTCCTTCAATTGGAGAACCCTTTGCAGAATTGGTAATTGATGTGGTAGGACCTCTGCCTAGGACGAAGTTAGGGTTTACGCATCTCCTGACCATAATGGATAGAGCATCACGTTTTCCTGAGGCCTTTCCAATGAAGAAAATAACCTCAAAAGCTGTGTTTGACAAATTAGTGGAGTTTTTCTCCAGGTATGGACTGCCTCGTAAAATTCAGTCAGATTGCGGCTCGAATTTTACAAGCAGGATATTTAAGAGTAAGTGTGCTGAACTGGCCATTCAGCACATTACCAGTGTACCCTACCATCCTGAGAGTCAGGGTGTGGTGGAAAGATTTCACCAGACCCTTAAGTGTATATTAAAAAAATATTGTTATGAGCAAGGAGAGGATTGGGATAAAGGGCTTCCCTTTGCTCTCTTTGCCATAAGGAATTTTCCCAATTCTTCTACTGGCGTTGCTCCCTTTGAATTAATATTTGGGCACAAGGTTCGAGGACCTTTGGAAATCTTCCATGAATTGCTCGAAGTAAATCAGAGAGGAGAGCGTACGGTGGGAGAAGTTGTTAGTGAACTCAAGTCCAAGTTAGCAGTAGCTTGGAAGTATGCCAAAGATAATTTGTCCGCTTCCCAAGCTACAATGAAAACCAAATTTGATCAGAAGTGTAAGGTACGCTCATTTGAGTCCGGGGACTTAGTATTAGTTTTAAGCACAGATCCAGACAACTTCCTTGAACCCAGGTACAAGGGCCCCTGGAAGGTGTTGAGAAAGTTGTCCGAGGTCAATTATGAAGTTGAAGCCCCTGGAACTAGTCGTAAATGTAAAATTTTCCACATAAACAGGTTGAAATCTTACTCTTCTGATAGACGGGATCCGTTGGCCATTGTTTTTGAGCCAGTTATGAGTGTGGTTGCACCTGTTGAGGAAAACTTGGAAGATGTTTTGGACCAGGTGCCTTCAGATGCTCTAGGTAATAACTTGCAAAATTTAGGTGTATTAAAAGAGGGGTTAGAGCATCTGGAGGCACCTCAGAAACAAGAGATACTAAACCTAATTATGGAATTTTCTGACTTGTTTCAGGACTCTCCAGGAAGGACGAGGTTGCTCCAGCATGATGTTGATGTTGGGGACGCTTCTCCGGTTAAGCAAAGCCCGTATCGCCTCAGTCCAGAGAAGCGTGCCATTGTTGAAGACGAAATTAAATACATGCTGGAGCACAATCTCATACAACCATCAGTAAGTCCATGGAGTTCCCCTATAGTCTTAGTGAAGAAGCCTGATGGTAAATATCGTATGTGTGTTGACTATAGGAGGGTAAACTCGGTTACTAAAAATGATTCCTTTCCTCTTCCCCGTATTGAGGATTGTCTGGACCTGATAGGTCCTGCTAGGTTTATTACAAAATTGGATCTGTTAAAGGGATATTGGCAGGTCCCCCTATCTGGCCGTGCCCGTGAAATTTCAGCATTTGTGACGCCCTCAGGTCTTTACGAGTGCAAAGTAATGCCCTTTGGGATGAAGAACGCTGCCTGTACTTTCCAGCGTCTGATGAACAGGGTAATTTGTGGCCTGGAAGGTACAGAAATCTATATAGATGACTTGGTGGTACACAGCAACGACTGGCAGACCCACCTGGTAAGATTAAGAAAAGTTTTTGAGGCACTTAGGGCCGCCGGTCTTGTTGTGAATCTGGGTAAATGTAACTTTGGGAAAGCTAAGGTTAGTTATTTGGGTCACGAGATTGGCTTGGGTAAAGTTGCTCCTAAGCAAGCCAATCTCGAGGCCATAGTTGCTTTGAAGAGACCGTGTAATGTCAGAGAGGTTCGTAAGGTGCTGGGTATGTTGGGATATTACCGTAGGTTTGTCCGAAACTTCTCTGACCTTGCACAGCCTCTAACTAATTTATTGAAAAAAGGGCAGAAATTTATTTGGTCTTCTCGATGCGAAGAAGCATTTTTAAAACTTAAGATGTTACTTGTGTCTAATCCAATATTGGTTTCTCCCAATTTTCAGAAGCCATTCATCATAGCCGTGGATGCCAGTGACGTAGGAATTGGGGGAGTCCTCTTTCAAAGGAGTGATGATGGTGAAGTACGCCCCGTATCTTACTACAGCCGTAAGTTACTAGAGGCGGAAAGAAAGTACTCCACCATTGAGAAAGAGGCTCTGGCATTGGTGCGGACATTGGTACATTTTAAACCTTATGTAACTAACTTTTCATTCCCTATAGAAATTTGGACCGACCATAATCCGTTGGTATTCATTGAACGTATGAAGGGATCAAACCAGAGGATTCTGCGTTGGGCCCTTCAGCTACAAGAGTTAAATTTAATTATAAAACACATTAAAGGGGTGGATAATTGCATCCCGGATGCTCTCTCACGTGTCTAAATTTTGATATCTCCCTTTGTTTGTTTTTTTTGGGACCCTCTCGGTTCGCCTGGTTGCATGTGTTGAGGTTACATCCATGTTTCGAGGTATGTATATATTAAGCTCAGGTATAAGGTTTGTACTCTTGTAAATTGTTCCAGGACCTAGGTTGGTGTGGATAATTCTATATCATATTTTTTTTTCTCTCTGTGTGCCTACTAAAGTTTATTGTTGACAGGTATAGGATTGAATGTGTCCAAATGTTTGATGATGTATTTAAAACTTGCTATGTTCTTGTCCTTTTGCTTAGGTTTAAGATGTTTTTACCTTGTGCTTGGTTTATTACTGTAGATACTACGTTTAAGACTTTGTTTTGTTTTGGTTTAAGATATTTTATCTTATCAGTGGTTTGTAGTAGATTTAGTGTTTTCCCTGAATTTTCTTTATTTTTGTGGCCCTGCATTTTCTGATGTTTTGTCCAGCCTTGTGGCTTATCATTAAAAGAAAAATTTTGCATTTAGTGAATGAAAATTATTTTTCTTGGGGGAGGAAGGTGTTATGTTAAAGTAGGTTATTTAATTGTTTATAAATAAATTCGGTCTTCGGCAGGAGTAAAAGTTAACTGCCCTTTTCATAAGAGTTCGGTGATAACCTTCGCTCCTCCTCGTCGTTAATTGGTGAATTGCCATTAACTCTTTTGTTTATTTTTCTTTCCGAGTGTTTGGTGTTTAGTGAGAGCCGTGGACGAGACTACTGTTGCCTGGAATGTTCAGTTCGGACCGTGCATTGATCCCAGACGTATATCCTTATTCAGCAGCCATTGGTAGACGCCTCTTTTATTCCCTCATAAGGAATTGTGCCTTTGGAGGATTATTTCGCTGGTGTCTTTGAGCCACCCGCGGTAAATTGTACACTTCTTTGGATCACGGACTACGTATGCAGGGGTTTTGTCACCTGCGATAGCCACCTCGCTTGTTACGTCCTGCAGGTGTATGTGTCACTTGCGACCTTCGCTTGACGTTGTTTTCCCCGCCTGAGGATTCTGCGGGAAGACGGTGCCGTCGTTCCGTCCCGGCACTGTTGGAGGTACTATTGCCGTGATCCAAGAGCGTCATCACATCAGTTACGCTGCTCGTCTGTGGACCAAGGGTCCGTGAGGAGGAACGTAGGGAGGCATTACCCAGGTAAAGTTACGATCTTTTTATTATCGTTACGGATATGCCCAGTCCGTTTTCCTTGTGTTAATGATACTCCCTCTGATGCTGATGATCGTTCGTCCCCTATCTGTCATCTAATCCATGTATGGATAAGTACAGTTATAAGTATTTCCACGGATAGGTAATACAGTGTTGAGATATGTACATATATCTATAAATTATGACTCAGCATAATTCTTTTATGTGAATGTATAAGTATTTATGCCTTTAACTTAATGTGGTATGTGTATTTGTATGCTGCCTTGTGTTATGTTTTATAATTGGGTATTTGGTTTAGCCTTTAATGTTTGTGTGTGTAGGTAGGTAATTTTAAGGTTTTTCTGCCTTTTCATTTCTCCTGTCTTCCTTATTCCTATATGTTTAGTAATAGGGTAGTGGTTTGTTGATATTTGTGGGCCCGGCTTAATATATGAGCCATACTTTTGATCTGTTTAGTTTTTCTTTGTTAGGGTTAAGATTATTAGATATAGGTCAACCTTGTGTATTTAGAGGACTCTGTATATTAGTCCTCCAGGTCATTTTTGTTTAATCATTGTTGTTTGTCTTAGGAGCTTTTTGTTACTCCTGGTGCAAGGTTGAATTTATTTAAGTGTATTGTAATAAATATTGTTAGATTTTTCCAGTGTTTTTGTTCTGTCTTCCCTCAGTTCACCGTGTTACATAAATAATGTACTGCCTACGATTCCTTTAAAAAATAAAAGTTTAAAGAACCAGAACTACGGCCTACACGGGTCGTAACAAGTGGCGACCGTGACAGGATCGTACGCAGGTGTACTCGGTGTTTGGGGGAGCAGTTCAGCTCTGGATTGATGTGACAGTATTTGTTATTTGATTTTTGGTTTAGTTGCTTTCCTTCCCCATAGGATATTATTTTCATTAAAATGAAGGACTTTACTTTTGACCCGTCGGAATTCTTGGGTTCGGCTGACTGTTTAAAATATTTAGGAGTTTTGACAAGGGCTTATTTGGTACAGTGTGCCCGGTGGTTGGGGATCCCTCATAAGTCCTCTGACACTCGGGCCAATTTGTTAAAACTGGTTTAGGAAAAAGTGTCCCAAGATTTGGCTGAGGGTAATGAGGCAGCTAGCGGCCTAGCTAGTGATTTTGAGAGTGGCACTGATTTTGGGTCGTACCAAGAAGGATCCATAGTCGATGATGTGAGCATAAATCCTGGTTTGTCCCTGTTCGCTGATTCCCCTGCCGTAAAGGTTATGTATGAAGGTCCGGCCAATTTTCCTACTCCGGCCAGGGATGTTAAAAATGTTAATATTTCAACTAACCCCTTTTTAGCTGAGGAGGCTGTTCCCAACCATGTAACACCTTCTGCTCATGTAATGGGGCAGGAGGAGTTCCATGTAATTTGTAAGAGAATTGAGTTATTGAAGCTGCAGTTTGAGGAGAACGAGAGGGCCCGGAAACATGAGATTGAGTTGCTCAAGCTTAACCTTGAGTTGGCCAAGGTGCAAGGGTCCCCTAATCATGTTAGTTCTCCCTACAGCTCATCATCAGACAAATTTAATATTTCGGGTGCACTTAAGTTAATTCCAGTTTTTGATGAGGGGAGCGTACCAGAATTTTTTAAAGCTTTTGAGAGGGTTGCTACCCGGTTGTCTTGGCCCACAGAAATGTGGACGGTACTCATACAGTGTAGATTGACGGGCAAGGCAATCCGGGTATATAATGCATTGGAAGAGGGCCTTGCCAGAGATTATGACAAATTAAGGCTTTGGTTCTCAGGGCCTATGATTTGGTCCCTGAGGCCTATCGCCAGAGATTCCGAACCACTGGCAAGCCCAATTCTATGTCTTATGTTGAGTACGCTCGTCTCAAGGAGGAGCAGTTTGACAACTGGCTGAAAAGTCGTCAAGTTGCTTCCTTCTCTTCCTTGAGGGAACTGATGGTACTGGAGGAGTTTAAGAAGGTGTGTAGTAAAGAATTGAGGGTTCATCTGGAGGACACTAAAATTTTAACTTTGTCAAAGGCGGCTCAGGTAGCTGATGAGTTTGTCCTGACCCATCGGGCTGGGTCAGGTAACTTCTCGTCCTCATACCCTAATAATAATAGTAATTTGTCTTCTAAGTCGAATAATCCCTTTAAAAACCAATCTAGTACCCCAAATAGTAGCATGAGTAATCATGTTGGTAGTGGCTTCAGAAAGGACTTGAGTGGTGGGCACACTCTGGTTTTTTCTAACCGTGGCAATTCGGGTAAAACTAATCAAATTAGAGGTAATTGCTTTTCGTGTAACAAGCCAGGGCATCGACAAGCTGAATGTAGAGCCAGGAGCCGTTACCTCCAAAAGAATCAAAATAAGAGTCAAAATAATGTTAATCAGCCTACGCCAATCTCACTAATTTCAAATAATTCTATTTCAGAGAGTAAGAATGGTAAAACTGTTGATCCCCAGGTTAGTAGTGAACCAGATGTAGATAAAGTAAAACCTGTATTGTGTGAGTCCACTGGTAATTTATGACCATTTAACAAATATGTCTACCCAGGAAAATTGAAATGTGAGACCTCTACACTTTATGTTAAATTCTTGAGGGACACAGGCTCCGCTAGATCTTTGGTGTTGGCAGGGTCCTTGTCTAACTTAGTTCCCTATACTGGAGAATATGTGGTCCTGGGAGGATTTCCCGATACAGTGGTATCTGCTCCTTTAGTAAGGGTGGAGCTGTCCTTCCCAGGGTATCATAAGGTTACTGAGCTGGCGGTAGTTGAGAGCCTGCCGATACCAGGAATAGACGGAATCCTTGGGAATGATATGTTGAGTGCAGAGGGGCAGGAATTATTTCCTATTGTTTCGGTCACGGCTTGCCCTGTGGCAATAACTACTCGAGCCTCTGCTAAGCGTGCAGCAGAAGCTGATAATGATGACCTAGATTTAAGTAATTTAGAAGTAGAGGTAGAGAAGCCCGGGCTAGTAGAAGGTAGTAGTAGTAGCAGTAGTTCTAGTTTTGGAGTTTTTAAATTATTGAAATCCGATTGTGACCGTCTCTCTTTCATACAGGCTCAAAAAGATGAATTTTCATTTGAGTTAGGTAATACTGACGATTTGACCAGGCCCAGGTTTGTGGTTTTGAAAGGATTGTTGTATAGGGTCAGTCGTCCCCCAACTCATCAACTAAATGTGACTAATTGTTTAAGACAAATTGTCGTACCTACCAAGTTTAGGGAGGCTGTGTTAAGCCTTGCACATGAGGACTCCTTTTCTGGCCACTTAGGCTTAAGTAAAACTTTTTGTAGGTTGAGTAAATGTTTTTTATGGCCAGGAATGAAGTCTTCGGTGAAGAAATTTGTAAGAACTTGTGAAGTGTGTCAGGTGATGGGTAAACCCAATCAACCTATTCCCAAGGCTCCTCTTAACCCAATTCCTTCAATTGGAGAACCCTTTGCAGAATTGGTAATTGATGTGGTAGGACCTCTGCCTAGGACGAAGTTAGGGTTTACGCATCTCCTGACCATAATGGATAGAGCATCACGTTTTCCTGAGGCCTTTCCAATGAAGAAAATAACCTCAAAAGCTGTGTTTGACAAATTAGTGGAGTTTTTCTCCAGGTATGGACTGCCTCGTAAAATTCAGTCAGATTGCGGCTCGAATTTTACAAGCAGGATATTTAAGAGTAAGTGTGCTGAACTGGCCATTCAGCACATTACCAGTGTACCCTACCATCCTGAGAGTCAGGGTGTGGTGGAAAGATTTCACCAGACCCTTAAGTGTATATTAAAAAAATATTGTTATGAGCAAGGAGAGGATTGGGATAAAGGGCTTCCCTTTGCTCTCTTTGCCATAAGGAATTTTCCCAATTCTTCTACTGGCGTTGCTCCCTTTGAATTAATATTTGGGCACAAGGTTCGAGGACCTTTGGAAATCTTCCATGAATTGCTCGAAGTAAATCAGAGAGGAGAGCGTACGGTGGGAGAAGTTGTTAGTGAACTCAAGTCCAAGTTAGCAGTAGCTTGGAAGTATGCCAAAGATAATTTGTCCGCTTCCCAAGCTACAATGAAAACCAAATTTGATCAGAAGTGTAAGGTACGCTCATTTGAGTCCGGGGACTTAGTATTAGTTTTAAGCACAGATCCAGACAACTTCCTTGAACCCAGGTACAAGGGCCCCTGGAAGGTGTTGAGAAAGTTGTCCGAGGTCAATTATGAAGTTGAAGCCCCTGGAACTAGTCGTAAATGTAAAATTTTCCACATAAACAGGTTGAAATCTTACTCTTCTGATAGACGGGATCCGTTGGCCATTGTTTTTGAGCCAGTTATGAGTGTGGTTGCACCTGTTGAGGAAAACTTGGAAGATGTTTTGGACCAGGTGCCTTCAGATGCTCTAGGTAATAACTTGCAAAATTTAGGTGTATTAAAAGAGGGGTTAGAGCATCTGGAGGCACCTCAGAAACAAGAGATACTAAACCTAATTATGGAATTTTCTGACTTGTTTCAGGACTCTCCAGGAAGGACGAGGTTGCTCCAGCATGATGTTGATGTTGGGGACGCTTCTCCGGTTAAGCAAAGCCCGTATCGCCTCAGTCCAGAGAAGCGTGCCATTGTTGAAGACGAAATTAAATACATGCTGGAGCACAATCTCATACAACCATCAGTAAGTCCATGGAGTTCCCCTATAGTCTTAGTGAAGAAGCCTGATGGTAAATATCGTATGTGTGTTGACTATAGGAGGGTAAACTCGGTTACTAAAAATGATTCCTTTCCTCTTCCCCGTATTGAGGATTGTCTGGACCTGATAGGTCCTGCTAGGTTTATTACAAAATTGGATCTGTTAAAGGGATATTGGCAGGTCCCCCTATCTGGCTGTGCCCGTGAAATTTCAGCATTTGTGACGCCCTCAGGTCTTTACGAGTGCAAAGTAATGCCCTTTGGGATGAAGAACGCTGCCTGTACTTTCCAGCGTCTGATGAACAGGGTAATTTGTGGCCTGGAAGGTACAGAAATCTATATAGATGACTTGGTGGTACACAGCAACGACTGGCAGACCCACCTGGTAAGATTAAGAAAAGTTTTTGAGGCACTTAGGGCCGCCGGTCTTGTTGTGAATCTGGGTAAATGTAACTTTGGGAAAGCTAAGGTTAGTTATTTGGGTCACGAGATTGGCTTGGGTAAAGTTGCTCCTAAGCAAGCCAATCTCGAGGCCATAGTTGCTTTGAAGAGACCGTGTAATGTCAGAGAGGTTCGTAAGGTGCTGGGTATGTTGGGATGTTACCGTAGGTTTGTCCGAAACTTCTCTGACCTTGCACAGCCTCTAACTAATTTATTGAAAAAAGGGCAGAAATTTATTTGGTCTTCTCGATGCGAAGAAGCATTTTTAAAACTTAAGATGTTACTTGTGTCTAATCCAATATTGGTTTCTCCCAATTTTCAGAAGCCATTCATCATAGCCGTGGATGCCAGTGACGTAGGAATTGGGGGAGTCCTCTTTCAAAGGAGTGATGATGGTGAAGTACGCCCCGTATCTTACTACAGCCGTAAGTTACTAGAGGCGGAAAGAAAGTACTCCACCATTGAGAAAGAGGCTCTGGCATTGGTGCGGACATTGGTACATTTTAAACCTTATGTAACTAACTTTTCATTCCCTATAGAAATTTGGACCGACCATAATCCGTTGGTATTCATTGAACGTATGAAGGGATCAAACCAGAGGATTCTGCGTTGGGCCCTTCAGCTACAAGAGTTAAATTTAATTATAAAACACATTAAAGGGGTGGATAATTGCATCCCGGATGCTCTCTCACGTGTCTAAATTTTGATATCTCCCTTTGTTTGTTTTTTTTGGGACCCTCTCGGTTCGCCTGGTTGCATGTGTTGAGGTTACATCCATGTTTCGAGGTATGTATATATTAAGCTCAGGTATAAGGTTTGTACTCTTGTAAATTGTTCCAGGACCTAGGTTGGTGTGGATAATTCTATATCATATTTTTTTTTCTCTCTGTGTGCCTACTAAAGTTTATTGTTGACAGGTATAGGATTGAATGTGTCCAAATGTTTGATGATGTATTTAAAACTTGCTATGTTCTTGTCCTTTTGCTTAGGTTTAAGATGTTTTTACCTTGTGCTTGGTTTATTACTGTAGATACTACGTTTAAGACTTTGTTTTGTTTTGGTTTAAGATATTTTATCTTATCAGTGGTTTGTAGTAGATTTAGTGTTTTCCCTGAATTTTCTTTATTTTTGTGGCCCTGCATTTTCTGATGTTTTGTCCAGCCTTGTGGCTTATCATTAAAAGAAAAATTTTGCATTTAGTGAATGAAAATTATTTTTCTTGGGGGAGGAAGGTGTTATGTTAAAGTAGGTTATTTAATTGTTTATAAATAAATTCGGTCTTCGGCAGGAGTAAAAGTTAACTGCCCTTTTCATAAGAGTTCGGTGATAACCTTCGCTCCTCCTCGTCGTTAATTGGTGAATTGCCATTAACTCTTTTGTTTATTTTTCTTTCCGAGTGTTTGGTGTTTAGTGAGAGCCGTGGACGAGACTACTGTTGCCTGGAATGTTCAGTTCGGACCGTGCATTGATCCCAGACGTATATCCTTATTCAGCAGCCATTGGTAGACGCCTCTTTTATTCCCTCATAAGGAATTGTGCCTTTGGAGGATTATTTCGCTGGTGTCTTTGAGCCACCCGCGGTAAATTGTACACTTCTTTGGATCACGGACTACGTATGCAGGGGTTTTGTCACCTGCGATAGCCACCTCGCTTGTTACGTCCTGCAGGTGTATGTGTCACTTGCGACCTTCGCTTGACGTTGTTTTCCCCGCCTGAGGATTCTGCGGGAAGACGGTGCCGTCGTTCCGTCCCGGCACTGTTGGAGGTACTATTGCCGTGATCCAAGAGCGTCATCACATCAGTTACGCTGCTCGTCTGTGGACCAAGGGTCCGTGAGGAGGAACGTAGGGAGGCATTACCCAGGTAAAGTTACGATCTTTTTATTATCGTTACGGATATGCCCAGTCCGTTTTCCTTGTGTTAATGATACTCCCTCTGATGCTGATGATCGTTCGTCCCCTATCTGTCATCTAATCCATGTATGGATAAGTACAGTTATAAGTATTTCCACGGATAGGTAATACAGTGTTGAGATATGTACATATATCTATAAATTATGACTCAGCATAATTCTTTTATGTGAATGTATAAGTATTTATGCCTTTAACTTAATGTGGTATGTGTATTTGTATGCTGCCTTGTGTTATGTTTTATAATTGGGTATTTGGTTTAGCCTTTAATGTTTGTGTGTGTAGGTAGGTAATTTTAAGGTTTTTCTGCCTTTTCATTTCTCCTGTCTTCCTTATTCCTATATGTTTAGTAATAGGGTAGTGGTTTGTTGATATTTGTGGGCCCGGCTTAATATATGAGCCATACTTTTGATCTGTTTAGTTTTTCTTTGTTAGGGTTAAGATTATTAGATATAGGTCAACCTTGTGTATTTAGAGGACTCTGTATATTAGTCCTCCAGGTCATTTTTGTTTAATCATTGTTGTTTGTCTTAGGAGCTTTTTGTTACTCCTGGTGCAAGGTTGAATTTATTTAAGTGTATTGTAATAAATATTGTTAGATTTTTCCAGTGTTTTTGTTCTGTCTTCCCTCAGTTCACCGTGTTACATAAATAATGTACTGCCTACGATTCCTTTAAAAAATAAAAGTTTAAAGAACCAGAACTACGGCCTACACGGGTCGTAACAAGTGGCGACCGTGACAGGATCGTACGCAGGTGTACTCGGTGTTTGGGGGAGCAGTTCAGCTCTGGATTGATGTGACAGTATTTGTTATTTGATTTTTGGTTTAGTTGCTTTCCTTCCCCATAGGATATTATTTTCATTAAAATGAAGGACTTTACTTTTGACCCGTCGGAATTCTTGGGTTCGGCTGACTGTTTAAAATATTTAGGAGTTTTGACAAGGGCTTATTTGGTACAGTGTGCCCGGTGGTTGGGGATCCCTCATAAGTCCTCTGACACTCGGGCCAATTTGTTAAAACTGGTTTAGGAAAAAGTGTCCCAAGATTTGGCTGAGGGTAATGAGGCAGCTAGCGGCCTAGCTAGTGATTTTGAGAGTGGCACTGATTTTGGGTCGTACCAAGAAGGATCCATAGTCGATGATGTGAGCATAAATCCTGGTTTGTCCCTGTTCGCTGATTCCCCTGCCGTAAAGGTTATGTATGAAGGTCCGGCCAATTTTCCTACTCCGGCCAGGGATGTTAAAAATGTTAATATTTCAACTAACCCCTTTTTAGCTGAGGAGGCTGTTCCCAACCATGTAACACCTTCTGCTCATGTAATGGGGCAGGAGGAGTTCCATGTAATTTGTAAGAGAATTGAGTTATTGAAGCTGCAGTTTGAGGAGAACGAGAGGGCCCGGAAACATGAGATTGAGTTGCTCAAGCTTAACCTTGAGTTGGCCAAGGTGCAAGGGTCCCCTAATCATGTTAGTTCTCCCTACAGCTCATCATCAGACAAATTTAATATTTCGGGTGCACTTAAGTTAATTCCAGTTTTTGATGAGGGGAGCGTACCAGAATTTTTTAAAGCTTTTGAGAGGGTTGCTACCCGGTTGTCTTGGCCCACAGAAATGTGGACGGTACTCATACAGTGTAGATTGACGGGCAAGGCAATCCGGGTATATAATGCATTGGAAGAGGGCCTTGCCAGAGATTATGACAAATTAAGGCTTTGGTTCTCAGGGCCTATGATTTGGTCCCTGAGGCCTATCGCCAGAGATTCCGAACCACTGGCAAGCCCAATTCTATGTCTTATGTTGAGTACGCTCGTCTCAAGGAGGAGCAGTTTGACAACTGGCTGAAAAGTCGTCAAGTTGCTTCCTTCTCTTCCTTGAGGGAACTGATGGTACTGGAGGAGTTTAAGAAGGTGTGTAGTAAAGAATTGAGGGTTCATCTGGAGGACACTAAAATTTTAACTTTGTCAAAGGCGGCTCAGGTAGCTGATGAGTTTGTCCTGACCCATCGGGCTGGGTCAGGTAACTTCTCGTCCTCATACCCTAATAATAATAGTAATTTGTCTTCTAAGTCGAATAATCCCTTTAAAAACCAATCTAGTACCCCAAATAGTAGCATGAGTAATCATGTTGGTAGTGGCTTCAGAAAGGACTTGAGTGGTGGGCACACTCTGGTTTTTTCTAACCGTGGCAATTCGGGTAAAACTAATCAAATTAGAGGTAATTGCTTTTCGTGTAACAAGCCAGGGCATCGACAAGCTGAATGTAGAGCCAGGAGCCGTTACCTCCAAAAGAATCAAAATAAGAGTCAAAATAATGTTAATCAGCCTACGCCAATCTCACTAATTTCAAATAATTCTATTTCAGAGAGTAAGAATGGTAAAACTGTTGATCCCCAGGTTAGTAGTGAACCAGATGTAGATAAAGTAAAACCTGTATTGTGTGAGTCCACTGGTAATTTATGACCATTTAACAAATATGTCTACCCAGGAAAATTGAAATGTGAGACCTCTACACTTTATGTTAAATTCTTGAGGGACACAGGCTCCGCTAGATCTTTGGTGTTGGCAGGGTCCTTGTCTAACTTAGTTCCCTATACTGGAGAATATGTGGTCCTGGGAGGATTTCCCGATACAGTGGTATCTGCTCCTTTAGTAAGGGTGGAGCTGTCCTTCCCAGGGTATCATAAGGTTACTGAGCTGGCGGTAGTTGAGAGCCTGCCGATACCAGGAATAGACGGAATCCTTGGGAATGATATGTTGAGTGCAGAGGGGCAGGAATTATTTCCTATTGTTTCGGTCACGGCTTGCCCTGTGGCAATAACTACTCGAGCCTCTGCTAAGCGTGCAGCAGAAGCTGATAATGATGACCTAGATTTAAGTAATTTAGAAGTAGAGGTAGAGAAGCCCGGGCTAGTAGAAGGTAGTAGTAGTAGCAGTAGTTCTAGTTTTGGAGTTTTTAAATTATTGAAATCCGATTGTGACCGTCTCTCTTTCATACAGGCTCAAAAAGATGAATTTTCATTTGAGTTAGGTAATACTGACGATTTGACCAGGCCCAGGTTTGTGGTTTTGAAAGGATTGTTGTATAGGGTCAGTCGTCCCCCAACTCATCAACTAAATGTGACTAATTGTTTAAGACAAATTGTCGTACCTACCAAGTTTAGGGAGGCTGTGTTAAGCCTTGCACATGAGGACTCCTTTTCTGGCCACTTAGGCTTAAGTAAAACTTTTTGTAGGTTGAGTAAATGTTTTTTATGGCCAGGAATGAAGTCTTCGGTGAAGAAATTTGTAAGAACTTGTGAAGTGTGTCAGGTGATGGGTAAACCCAATCAACCTATTCCCAAGGCTCCTCTTAACCCAATTCCTTCAATTGGAGAACCCTTTGCAGAATTGGTAATTGATGTGGTAGGACCTCTGCCTAGGACGAAGTTAGGGTTTACGCATCTCCTGACCATAATGGATAGAGCATCACGTTTTCCTGAGGCCTTTCCAATGAAGAAAATAACCTCAAAAGCTGTGTTTGACAAATTAGTGGAGTTTTTCTCCAGGTATGGACTGCCTCGTAAAATTCAGTCAGATTGCGGCTCGAATTTTACAAGCAGGATATTTAAGAGTAAGTGTGCTGAACTGGCCATTCAGCACATTACCAGTGTACCCTACCATCCTGAGAGTCAGGGTGTGGTGGAAAGATTTCACCAGACCCTTAAGTGTATATTAAAAAAATATTGTTATGAGCAAGGAGAGGATTGGGATAAAGGGCTTCCCTTTGCTCTCTTTGCCATAAGGAATTTTCCCAATTCTTCTACTGGCGTTGCTCCCTTTGAATTAATATTTGGGCACAAGGTTCGAGGACCTTTGGAAATCTTCCATGAATTGCTCGAAGTAAATCAGAGAGGAGAGCGTACGGTGGGAGAAGTTGTTAGTGAACTCAAGTCCAAGTTAGCAGTAGCTTGGAAGTATGCCAAAGATAATTTGTCCGCTTCCCAAGCTACAATGAAAACCAAATTTGATCAGAAGTGTAAGGTACGCTCATTTGAGTCCGGGGACTTAGTATTAGTTTTAAGCACAGATCCAGACAACTTCCTTGAACCCAGGTACAAGGGCCCCTGGAAGGTGTTGAGAAAGTTGTCCGAGGTCAATTATGAAGTTGAAGCCCCTGGAACTAGTCGTAAATGTAAAATTTTCCACATAAACAGGTTGAAATCTTACTCTTCTGATAGACGGGATCCGTTGGCCATTGTTTTTGAGCCAGTTATGAGTGTGGTTGCACCTGTTGAGGAAAACTTGGAAGATGTTTTGGACCAGGTGCCTTCAGATGCTCTAGGTAATAACTTGCAAAATTTAGGTGTATTAAAAGAGGGGTTAGAGCATCTGGAGGCACCTCAGAAACAAGAGATACTAAACCTAATTATGGAATTTTCTGACTTGTTTCAGGACTCTCCAGGAAGGACGAGGTTGCTCCAGCATGATGTTGATGTTGGGGACGCTTCTCCGGTTAAGCAAAGCCCGTATCGCCTCAGTCCAGAGAAGCGTGCCATTGTTGAAGACGAAATTAAATACATGCTGGAGCACAATCTCATACAACCATCAGTAAGTCCATGGAGTTCCCCTATAGTCTTAGTGAAGAAGCCTGATGGTAAATATCGTATGTGTGTTGACTATAGGAGGGTAAACTCGGTTACTAAAAATGATTCCTTTCCTCTTCCCCGTATTGAGGATTGTCTGGACCTGATAGGTCCTGCTAGGTTTATTACAAAATTGGATCTGTTAAAGGGATATTGGCAGGTCCCCCTATCTGGCTGTGCCCGTGAAATTTCAGCATTTGTGACGCCCTCAGGTCTTTACGAGTGCAAAGTAATGCCCTTTGGGATGAAGAACGCTGCCTGTACTTTCCAGCGTCTGATGAACAGGGTAATTTGTGGCCTGGAAGGTACAGAAATCTATATAGATGACTTGGTGGTACACAGCAACGACTGGCAGACCCACCTGGTAAGATTAAGAAAAGTTTTTGAGGCACTTAGGGCCGCCGGTCTTGTTGTGAATCTGGGTAAATGTAACTTTGGGAAAGCTAAGGTTAGTTATTTGGGTCACGAGATTGGCTTGGGTAAAGTTGCTCCTAAGCAAGCCAATCTCGAGGCCATAGTTGCTTTGAAGAGACCGTGTAATGTCAGAGAGGTTCGTAAGGTGCTGGGTATGTTGGGATGTTACCGTAGGTTTGTCCGAAACTTCTCTGACCTTGCACAGCCTCTAACTAATTTATTGAAAAAAGGGCAGAAATTTATTTGGTCTTCTCGATGCGAAGAAGCATTTTTAAAACTTAAGATGTTACTTGTGTCTAATCCAATATTGGTTTCTCCCAATTTTCAGAAGCCATTCATCATAGCCGTGGATGCCAGTGACGTAGGAATTGGGGGAGTCCTCTTTCAAAGGAGTGATGATGGTGAAGTACGCCCCGTATCTTACTACAGCCGTAAGTTACTAGAGGCGGAAAGAAAGTACTCCACCATTGAGAAAGAGGCTCTGGCATTGGTGCGGACATTGGTACATTTTAAACCTTATGTAACTAACTTTTCATTCCCTATAGAAATTTGGACCGACCATAATCCGTTGGTATTCATTGAACGTATGAAGGGATCAAACCAGAGGATTCTGCGTTGGGCCCTTCAGCTACAAGAGTTAAATTTAATTATAAAACACATTAAAGGGGTGGATAATTGCATCCCGGATGCTCTCTCACGTGTCTAAATTTTGATATCTCCCTTTGTTTGTTTTTTTTGGGACCCTCTCGGTTCGCCTGGTTGCATGTGTTGAGGTTACATCCATGTTTCGAGGTATGTATATATTAAGCTCAGGTATAAGGTTTGTACTCTTGTAAATTGTTCCAGGACCTAGGTTGGTGTGGATAATTCTATATCATATTTTTTTTTCTCTCTGTGTGCCTACTAAAGTTTATTGTTGACAGGTATAGGATTGAATGTGTCCAAATGTTTGATGATGTATTTAAAACTTGCTATGTTCTTGTCCTTTTGCTTAGGTTTAAGATGTTTTTACCTTGTGCTTGGTTTATTACTGTAGATACTACGTTTAAGACTTTGTTTTGTTTTGGTTTAAGATATTTTATCTTATCAGTGGTTTGTAGTAGATTTAGTGTTTTCCCTGAATTTTCTTTATTTTTGTGGCCCTGCATTTTCTGATGTTTTGTCCAGCCTTGTGGCTTATCATTAAAAGAAAAATTTTGCATTTAGTGAATGAAAATTATTTTTCTTGGGGGAGGAAGGTGTTATGTTAAAGTAGGTTATTTAATTGTTTATAAATAAATTCGGTCTTCGGCAGGAGTAAAAGTTAACTGCCCTTTTCATAAGAGTTCGGTGATAACCTTCGCTCCTCCTCGTCGTTAATTGGTGAATTGCCATTAACTCTTTTGTTTATTTTTCTTTCCGAGTGTTTGGTGTTTAGTGAGAGCCGTGGACGAGACTACTGTTGCCTGGAATGTTCAGTTCGGACCGTGCATTGATCCCAGACGTATATCCTTATTCAGCAGCCATTGGTAGACGCCTCTTTTATTCCCTCATAAGGAATTGTGCCTTTGGAGGATTATTTCGCTGGTGTCTTTGAGCCACCCGCGGTAAATTGTACACTTCTTTGGATCACGGACTACGTATGCAGGGGTTTTGTCACCTGCGATAGCCACCTCGCTTGTTACGTCCTGCAGGTGTATGTGTCACTTGCGACCTTCGCTTGACGTTGTTTTCCCCGCCTGAGGATTCTGCGGGAAGACGGTGCCGTCGTTCCGTCCCGGCACTGTTGGAGGTACTATTGCCGTGATCCAAGAGCGTCATCACATCAGTTACGCTGCTCGTCTGTGGACCAAGGGTCCGTGAGGAGGAACGTAGGGAGGCATTACCCAGGTAAAGTTACGATCTTTTTATTATCGTTACGGATATGCCCAGTCCGTTTTCCTTGTGTTAATGATACTCCCTCTGATGCTGATGATCGTTCGTCCCCTATCTGTCATCTAATCCATGTATGGATAAGTACAGTTATAAGTATTTCCACGGATAGGTAATACAGTGTTGAGATATGTACATATATCTATAAATTATGACTCAGCATAATTCTTTTATGTGAATGTATAAGTATTTATGCCTTTAACTTAATGTGGTATGTGTATTTGTATGCTGCCTTGTGTTATGTTTTATAATTGGGTATTTGGTTTAGCCTTTAATGTTTGTGTGTGTAGGTAGGTAATTTTAAGGTTTTTCTGCCTTTTCATTTCTCCTGTCTTCCTTATTCCTATATGTTTAGTAATAGGGTAGTGGTTTGTTGATATTTGTGGGCCCGGCTTAATATATGAGCCATACTTTTGATCTGTTTAGTTTTTCTTTGTTAGGGTTAAGATTATTAGATATAGGTCAACCTTGTGTATTTAGAGGACTCTGTATATTAGTCCTCCAGGTCATTTTTGTTTAATCATTGTTGTTTGTCTTAGGAGCTTTTTGTTACTCCTGGTGCAAGGTTGAATTTATTTAAGTGTATTGTAATAAATATTGTTAGATTTTTCCAGTGTTTTTGTTCTGTCTTCCCTCAGTTCACCGTGTTACATAAATAATGTACTGCCTACGATTCCTTTAAAAAATAAAAGTTTAAAGAACCAGAACTACGGCCTACACGGGTCGTAACAAGTGGCGACCGTGACAGGATCGTACGCAGGTGTACTCGGTGTTTGGGGGAGCAGTTCAGCTCTGGATTGATGTGACAGTATTTGTTATTTGATTTTTGGTTTAGTTGCTTTCCTTCCCCATAGGATATTATTTTCATTAAAATGAAGGACTTTACTTTTGACCCGTCGGAATTCTTGGGTTCGGCTGACTGTTTAAAATATTTAGGAGTTTTGACAAGGGCTTATTTGGTACAGTGTGCCCGGTGGTTGGGGATCCCTCATAAGTCCTCTGACACTCGGGCCAATTTGTTAAAACTGGTTTAGGAAAAAGTGTCCCAAGATTTGGCTGAGGGTAATGAGGCAGCTAGCGGCCTAGCTAGTGATTTTGAGAGTGGCACTGATTTTGGGTCGTACCAAGAAGGATCCATAGTCGATGATGTGAGCATAAATCCTGGTTTGTCCCTGTTCGCTGATTCCCCTGCCGTAAAGGTTATGTATGAAGGTCCGGCCAATTTTCCTACTCCGGCCAGGGATGTTAAAAATGTTAATATTTCAACTAACCCCTTTTTAGCTGAGGAGGCTGTTCCCAACCATGTAACACCTTCTGCTCATGTAATGGGGCAGGAGGAGTTCCATGTAATTTGTAAGAGAATTGAGTTATTGAAGCTGCAGTTTGAGGAGAACGAGAGGGCCCGGAAACATGAGATTGAGTTGCTCAAGCTTAACCTTGAGTTGGCCAAGGTGCAAGGGTCCCCTAATCATGTTAGTTCTCCCTACAGCTCATCATCAGACAAATTTAATATTTCGGGTGCACTTAAGTTAATTCCAGTTTTTGATGAGGGGAGCGTACCAGAATTTTTTAAAGCTTTTGAGAGGGTTGCTACCCGGTTGTCTTGGCCCACAGAAATGTGGACGGTACTCATACAGTGTAGATTGACGGGCAAGGCAATCCGGGTATATAATGCATTGGAAGAGGGCCTTGCCAGAGATTATGACAAATTAAGGCTTTGGTTCTCAGGGCCTATGATTTGGTCCCTGAGGCCTATCGCCAGAGATTCCGAACCACTGGCAAGCCCAATTCTATGTCTTATGTTGAGTACGCTCGTCTCAAGGAGGAGCAGTTTGACAACTGGCTGAAAAGTCGTCAAGTTGCTTCCTTCTCTTCCTTGAGGGAACTGATGGTACTGGAGGAGTTTAAGAAGGTGTGTAGTAAAGAATTGAGGGTTCATCTGGAGGACACTAAAATTTTAACTTTGTCAAAGGCGGCTCAGGTAGCTGATGAGTTTGTCCTGACCCATCGGGCTGGGTCAGGTAACTTCTCGTCCTCATACCCTAATAATAATAGTAATTTGTCTTCTAAGTCGAATAATCCCTTTAAAAACCAATCTAGTACCCCAAATAGTAGCATGAGTAATCATGTTGGTAGTGGCTTCAGAAAGGACTTGAGTGGTGGGCACACTCTGGTTTTTTCTAACCGTGGCAATTCGGGTAAAACTAATCAAATTAGAGGTAATTGCTTTTCGTGTAACAAGCCAGGGCATCGACAAGCTGAATGTAGAGCCAGGAGCCGTTACCTCCAAAAGAATCAAAATAAGAGTCAAAATAATGTTAATCAGCCTACGCCAATCTCACTAATTTCAAATAATTCTATTTCAGAGAGTAAGAATGGTAAAACTGTTGATCCCCAGGTTAGTAGTGAACCAGATGTAGATAAAGTAAAACCTGTATTGTGTGAGTCCACTGGTAATTTATGACCATTTAACAAATATGTCTACCCAGGAAAATTGAAATGTGAGACCTCTACACTTTATGTTAAATTCTTGAGGGACACAGGCTCCGCTAGATCTTTGGTGTTGGCAGGGTCCTTGTCTAACTTAGTTCCCTATACTGGAGAATATGTGGTCCTGGGAGGATTTCCCGATACAGTGGTATCTGCTCCTTTAGTAAGGGTGGAGCTGTCCTTCCCAGGGTATCATAAGGTTACTGAGCTGGCGGTAGTTGAGAGCCTGCCGATACCAGGAATAGACGGAATCCTTGGGAATGATATGTTGAGTGCAGAGGGGCAGGAATTATTTCCTATTGTTTCGGTCACGGCTTGCCCTGTGGCAATAACTACTCGAGCCTCTGCTAAGCGTGCAGCAGAAGCTGATAATGATGACCTAGATTTAAGTAATTTAGAAGTAGAGGTAGAGAAGCCCGGGCTAGTAGAAGGTAGTAGTAGTAGCAGTAGTTCTAGTTTTGGAGTTTTTAAATTATTGAAATCCGATTGTGACCGTCTCTCTTTCATACAGGCTCAAAAAGATGAATTTTCATTTGAGTTAGGTAATACTGACGATTTGACCAGGCCCAGGTTTGTGGTTTTGAAAGGATTGTTGTATAGGGTCAGTCGTCCCCCAACTCATCAACTAAATGTGACTAATTGTTTAAGACAAATTGTCGTACCTACCAAGTTTAGGGAGGCTGTGTTAAGCCTTGCACATGAGGACTCCTTTTCTGGCCACTTAGGCTTAAGTAAAACTTTTTGTAGGTTGAGTAAATGTTTTTTATGGCCAGGAATGAAGTCTTCGGTGAAGAAATTTGTAAGAACTTGTGAAGTGTGTCAGGTGATGGGTAAACCCAATCAACCTATTCCCAAGGCTCCTCTTAACCCAATTCCTTCAATTGGAGAACCCTTTGCAGAATTGGTAATTGATGTGGTAGGACCTCTGCCTAGGACGAAGTTAGGGTTTACGCATCTCCTGACCATAATGGATAGAGCATCACGTTTTCCTGAGGCCTTTCCAATGAAGAAAATAACCTCAAAAGCTGTGTTTGACAAATTAGTGGAGTTTTTCTCCAGGTATGGACTGCCTCGTAAAATTCAGTCAGATTGCGGCTCGAATTTTACAAGCAGGATATTTAAGAGTAAGTGTGCTGAACTGGCCATTCAGCACATTACCAGTGTACCCTACCATCCTGAGAGTCAGGGTGTGGTGGAAAGATTTCACCAGACCCTTAAGTGTATATTAAAAAAATATTGTTATGAGCAAGGAGAGGATTGGGATAAAGGGCTTCCCTTTGCTCTCTTTGCCATAAGGAATTTTCCCAATTCTTCTACTGGCGTTGCTCCCTTTGAATTAATATTTGGGCACAAGGTTCGAGGACCTTTGGAAATCTTCCATGAATTGCTCGAAGTAAATCAGAGAGGAGAGCGTACGGTGGGAGAAGTTGTTAGTGAACTCAAGTCCAAGTTAGCAGTAGCTTGGAAGTATGCCAAAGATAATTTGTCCGCTTCCCAAGCTACAATGAAAACCAAATTTGATCAGAAGTGTAAGGTACGCTCATTTGAGTCCGGGGACTTAGTATTAGTTTTAAGCACAGATCCAGACAACTTCCTTGAACCCAGGTACAAGGGCCCCTGGAAGGTGTTGAGAAAGTTGTCCGAGGTCAATTATGAAGTTGAAGCCCCTGGAACTAGTCGTAAATGTAAAATTTTCCACATAAACAGGTTGAAATCTTACTCTTCTGATAGACGGGATCCGTTGGCCATTGTTTTTGAGCCAGTTATGAGTGTGGTTGCACCTGTTGAGGAAAACTTGGAAGATGTTTTGGACCAGGTGCCTTCAGATGCTCTAGGTAATAACTTGCAAAATTTAGGTGTATTAAAAGAGGGGTTAGAGCATCTGGAGGCACCTCAGAAACAAGAGATACTAAACCTAATTATGGAATTTTCTGACTTGTTTCAGGACTCTCCAGGAAGGACGAGGTTGCTCCAGCATGATGTTGATGTTGGGGACGCTTCTCCGGTTAAGCAAAGCCCGTATCGCCTCAGTCCAGAGAAGCGTGCCATTGTTGAAGACGAAATTAAATACATGCTGGAGCACAATCTCATACAACCATCAGTAAGTCCATGGAGTTCCCCTATAGTCTTAGTGAAGAAGCCTGATGGTAAATATCGTATGTGTGTTGACTATAGGAGGGTAAACTCGGTTACTAAAAATGATTCCTTTCCTCTTCCCCGTATTGAGGATTGTCTGGACCTGATAGGTCCTGCTAGGTTTATTACAAAATTGGATCTGTTAAAGGGATATTGGCAGGTCCCCCTATCTGGCCGTGCCCGTGAAATTTCAGCATTTGTGACGCCCTCAGGTCTTTACGAGTGCAAAGTAATGCCCTTTGGGATGAAGAACGCTGCCTGTACTTTCCAGCGTCTGATGAACAGGGTAATTTGTGGCCTGGAAGGTACAGAAATCTATATAGATGACTTGGTGGTACACAGCAACGACTGGCAGACCCACCTGGTAAGATTAAGAAAAGTTTTTGAGGCACTTAGGGCCGCCGGTCTTGTTGTGAATCTGGGTAAATGTAACTTTGGGAAAGCTAAGGTTAGTTATTTGGGTCACGAGATTGGCTTGGGTAAAGTTGCTCCTAAGCAAGCCAATCTCGAGGCCATAGTTGCTTTGAAGAGACCGTGTAATGTCAGAGAGGTTCGTAAGGTGCTGGGTATGTTGGGATATTACCGTAGGTTTGTCCGAAACTTCTCTGACCTTGCACAGCCTCTAACTAATTTATTGAAAAAAGGGCAGAAATTTATTTGGTCTTCTCGATGCGAAGAAGCATTTTTAAAACTTAAGATGTTACTTGTGTCTAATCCAATATTGGTTTCTCCCAATTTTCAGAAGCCATTCATCATAGCCGTGGATGCCAGTGACGTAGGAATTGGGGGAGTCCTCTTTCAAAGGAGTGATGATGGTGAAGTACGCCCCGTATCTTACTACAGCCGTAAGTTACTAGAGGCGGAAAGAAAGTACTCCACCATTGAGAAAGAGGCTCTGGCATTGGTGCGGACATTGGTACATTTTAAACCTTATGTAACTAACTTTTCATTCCCTATAGAAATTTGGACCGACCATAATCCGTTGGTATTCATTGAACGTATGAAGGGATCAAACCAGAGGATTCTGCGTTGGGCCCTTCAGCTACAAGAGTTAAATTTAATTATAAAACACATTAAAGGGGTGGATAATTGCATCCCGGATGCTCTCTCACGTGTCTAAATTTTGATATCTCCCTTTGTTTGTTTTTTTTGGGACCCTCTCGGTTCGCCTGGTTGCATGTGTTGAGGTTACATCCATGTTTCGAGGTATGTATATATTAAGCTCAGGTATAAGGTTTGTACTCTTGTAAATTGTTCCAGGACCTAGGTTGGTGTGGATAATTCTATATCATATTTTTTTTTCTCTCTGTGTGCCTACTAAAGTTTATTGTTGACAGGTATAGGATTGAATGTGTCCAAATGTTTGATGATGTATTTAAAACTTGCTATGTTCTTGTCCTTTTGCTTAGGTTTAAGATGTTTTTACCTTGTGCTTGGTTTATTACTGTAGATACTACGTTTAAGACTTTGTTTTGTTTTGGTTTAAGATATTTTATCTTATCAGTGGTTTGTAGTAGATTTAGTGTTTTCCCTGAATTTTCTTTATTTTTGTGGCCCTGCATTTTCTGATGTTTTGTCCAGCCTTGTGGCTTATCATTAAAAGAAAAATTTTGCATTTAGTGAATGAAAATTATTTTTCTTGGGGGAGGAAGGTGTTATGTTAAAGTAGGTTATTTAATTGTTTATAAATAAATTCGGTCTTCGGCAGGAGTAAAAGTTAACTGCCCTTTTCATAAGAGTTCGGTGATAACCTTCGCTCCTCCTCGTCGTTAATTGGTGAATTGCCATTAACTCTTTTGTTTATTTTTCTTTCCGAGTGTTTGGTGTTTAGTGAGAGCCGTGGACGAGACTACTGTTGCCTGGAATGTTCAGTTCGGACCGTGCATTGATCCCAGACGTATATCCTTATTCAGCAGCCATTGGTAGACGCCTCTTTTATTCCCTCATAAGGAATTGTGCC
>NC_090741.1:107622052-107654955 GCF_036898095.1 Palaemon carinicauda | reverse complement strand
ACTAGATGGCTACATAAGCACACCCGAGCACAAAGTTTCGAAAATATATGACAGTAACATTAGAATGAATAACAAAAGATAGAAAATAAATAACAACTCTTTCAGTATCACAGTGATTGTCCATATACGTAAATGCAGAAAATATGCCATAGAAAAGTATTTCATATTTTCGGTACATTTACTTTCCTCCTATTCCTGGTGACCAGCAGGGCGAGACAAGGGATTCCACAATGGCCTTTCATTGGAGACACATTTGGAAACCAACACAACCACAGTTGTTTGTGTTGGAATAACTAAGTTGGATATTCGCGTATGTTTTTTATAAACCGGAATGTTCCTTACCCGTTAAGTATTTAGTTGCAATGATATTTTCTTTCTTTTGCTTTCTTATCTACCATATCCCGTTGAAGGCCCGTTTCAATTAATCATTCTGTAAATGACTATACACTCCGCTTGAATATTGTTTTTGCTTACTATATTTTCTCACGACTTATGTACAAAACCATGCTGTATACACGTATAAACACACAATGATATATATATATATATATATATATATATATATATATATATATATATATATATATATATATATATATATATATATATATATATATATATGTGTGTGCGTGTGTGTGTGTGTGTGTGTGTGTGTGTGTGTGTGTTGTGTATATGCACGTATGTCCAATCAATCCCACAATTAATATTAGTATTATTAATGGCCAAGCTACAACCCTGGTTGGAAGAGCAAGATGCTATTAGCCCAAGGGCTCTAACAGGGAAAAATACCTCAGTGGAAGAAAGTAAAGAAGGAAATAAATAAACGATAAGAAAAAAGAAAAGTAAATTATTCTAAAAAGAGTAACAACATCAAAACAGTTATGTCATAAATAAACTATAAAAAGAGTTATGTCAGCCTGTTCAACATAAAAACATTTGCTGCAACTTTGAACTTTTGAAGTTCTACTGATTCTACTACCCGATTAGGAAGATCATTCCACAACTAGGTCACAGCTGGAATAAAACTTCTAGAATACTTTGTAGTATTGAACCTCATGATGAAGGAGGCCTGACCATTAGAATTAACTGCCTTCCTAGTATTACGAACAGGTTGGAACTGTCGAGGAAGATCTGAATGTAAAGGATGGCCAGAATTATGAAAAAATCTTATGCAACAGGCATAATAAACTAATTGAACGACGGTGGCAAAGATCAATATCTAGAATAGGAATATAGAATTCAATAGACCCTAAGTTTCTGTCCAACAAATTAAGATGAGAATCAGCAGCTGAAGACCACACAGGAGAACAATAATCGAAACAAGGTGGAATAGAAAGAAATGTAAACACTTCTTCAAAATAGATAGATCTCCAAAAATCTTAAGAGACTTTCTCAATAAGCTAATTTTTTTGTGCAATTGAAGAAGACACAGACCTAATGTGTTTTACAAAAGTAAATTTGCTGTCGAGAATCACATCTAAGATTTTTAAAGTCATGCAAAGTAAAACAAACATTATCAATGCTGAGATCCCGATGTTGAAGAGCCACTGTCCTTCATACCCAATAATTTGCACCATACACTATTTTTAGCTAGATCTCTATTAAGGGATTCAGTAACCTCAGATCTACATTCAGGGGATAGAGTTGATGTAAAGAGAGTAGCATCATCTGCATTTGCAACAAACTTGTTATCTTAGCCAAACCACATGTCATGTGTATATAGTACGAAAAGTAATGAGCCAAGGACGCTACTCTGAGGAACACCAGATATCATATTCCTATACTTACTATGGTGCCCATCAACAACAACTCTTTAAGAATTCAATAATAATGCTAAGAAACGATCCACCCACTCCCAACTGTTTGAGTTCGGAAACAAGGGCTTCATGATTAACATGGTCGAAGGCAGCACTAAAATCATGGCCAATAATATGAACTTCCTGACCACAATCAAGCAATTTCTGTACAGCATTGAAGATTGTAAGACTGGCATCTCATGCTCCAAGGCCTTTTCGAAAACCAAATTGCAAACTAAGGGAAAGCCACGGATTTCAAGTGATATTCGGGAGACTAAAAAGTAAACAAAAACAGAAAGTGATTGTTGAAAGTTTTGGAGGATGTAGAGATAATTAGAAGGTAGAGCATGCTAAGTATTAAAGTATGGATAGTGAAGTAAAAAAAAAAAAAAAAAAAAAAAAAACCAGGAATGACTGGAAAGAATATTTAAACAGTAAAGCAGATGAGGCTGACAAAGCTATGGATTCAGGAACTGGCTCTGGGGTAAGATTTGCTCTATAAGACAACATTGGATGGAAAACACTTAGGTTATTAATAGGAGATATGAAGGGAATAATTTGATTGTTATACCTGAAGCTGATAAAGATCTTGAGGTGCCATGAATTAATTCAGTGTGTCTGAAGTCGAAGCTATTCTAAAGAAACTAAAAAAACGGAAAACTGGGATACGATGGAATAACTGCTGAGATGATACTTTCTGAAAATGAATTGACTCCCAGACTACTTACAAGATTATTTCGTAGAATGTTGCATGAAGAGGAAAAACCTGATGAATGGGAGTTAGGAGTGTTGGTGAAAATAGCATAAAAAAGGACATCTGACTGATTGCAATAATTACAGAGGCATCACACTTACGTCAGTTGTTTTGAAAATAGATAGTTAGCTTATTCTAAAGAAACTGGAGAAAAAAATTGATGGAAATCTGATAGAAGAACAAGCAGGATTTAGAAAAGGTAGAAGTTGCACTGACCATATTCTTATTTTGAGACATGTCTTACAGCAATGCTTAGAATATACAAATCACCATTTGATGGCATCTGTGGACTATGAAAAGAGCCTTTGATAGTTTGCACCAGCCAATTTTGTGGAGAGTGCTGTGTTATTATGAAATTCCTCATAAATATGTAAACTTGATTATGTCTGTTAATAGTATGAGCATAGCAAGTGCAAAGTTAATGTTAATGAAGTCTTATCAAATGAATTTTCAGTGAACAGAGGAATACTCGAAGAGACTGTGTGGTCACTTATGTTGTTAATCCTCCTCATGGATTTTGTAAAACGTAGAACAGTCAGAGATGGTGGAGATGGATTGGACTGAATTGGTGATAATAATTTAGCAGACCTAGAGTATGCTGATGATGCTGTACTTACCAGAATGCATGAAATATTTTACGAGGTTGGGCTGAAGATAAATAGACGAAAGACAAAGATGATGAGAACGGAGTATGCAATGGAAGATGAAATATCATTGGAAGGAGGAAGGATTAATGATGTAGAATCATTCAAGTATTTTGGAACTATAATCTCAAAAACATGGTCTTTAGAATTAAGGTTTTGTGAAAGATTGAGAAAAACAGATCAGACAATGGCTAGTTTAAGTAAAATTAGGAAATCAGGTCGCCTGAAATTACATATAAAAATCAGACTATATATCAGTTTAGTGAGATTGGTGTTACACTATAAACATTAATCATGGCTTGACAATGAAACAATCTCCAATAGATTTAGTAAATTTGAGAACAAAGTCCTTAGATGGATATTGGAAGTTAATTGGCAGGACAAGATTAGATATGAAAGTATAAGAGAGTTTACTTGCATGCCATATGTCGATGAGATCATGATGAGCGGTAGATGGAGAACGGTTGGGCATGCTCATTGGACTTCCCAAGAGAGATTAGTTCACCAAATTTCCAGGTAGGCTCCAAAAGGCACTAGAAGAGTTGAAAGACCCTCGCCTACATGGCTGAGGACTATGAAGCGCATAGGAGATGATGAATGGAGACGTATTGAATGAAAAGCTCCAGATAGAGAAGACTGGTGAAATCTAACCGAGGCCCTTTTCGTCACTAGGCGTAGGTGGAAATAATGAAAAAATAGTAATGAAATAATTTTTTTTGTAAAGTATATATATTTTTGTAAAGTGTGTATCATTTCTATCACCAATACTTATTCCAATACTTTGCTCATATCCCTAGACTATGAACCGAAGTAAGAGGTTTATTTAATAATAGTTACCACTAAAAGTAAAGTATTCATCCAGTTTTTTTTTTTCGATTGTATCGTAAAGACACCTTTAGATATTCAGAGTTCATACATATCATTGTCTGGGAGTTGCATAATGATATCAGAACTTAGAGGTTTTCTATGGTATATTAGATTATGTAATATGTGAGTTTTGAAGCTCCAGAATTCACGGTATACGCTAGCCGTAATATATATATATATATATATATATATATATATATATATATATATATATATATATATATATATGTGTGTGTGTGTGTGTGTGTATGTGCGTGTATATATATATATATATATATATATATATATATATATATATATATATATATATATATATATATATATATATTTATCGGTTGCTCGAAACTGGCACAGTTTAAATCCAGTCTATTTTGTTTCAGAAAGACCTGATGATCCCTTGATTTGGTAATAATCAAACTTTTTCCTAGGTCAAAGATTCACAGTTTGAGTACTTAGAAGTTTTTGCTTCCATTAATACCTGAATGTTTGAAATACAAATTTCATATCTATTCTAATTCAGTTATTTTAAACATATTCCTGAGAACCTGAATGTAGATAAAGATAATCAAAAAATCTATCCACAATATGTCAGTACAAGAACAATTTTACATTGCCCAAAAACCATGGTCAAATGGCAATAGTTAACCTTACCCTGACCTCCATTGGATAGGTTTGAATCCATTCAAGAGACTTTGTAGTGACCACTTAGTCCAAAATATGCAGGAAAACAAGAATATTAAGGGGTCATTCTGGCTATTATGAATAAACATACAACTAGTGAATATAGTAACTACAGGAAGGCTAGCTATCTAATAGTGTAGATCAGTCTATTTGTCGGGCAAAAAGATATCTGAAAATGTCTTCGAGGGAAATGAAGAGTTGTTGGGACTAGTAACCCAAGGAGTGGTAGATTAGACTCGAATCAGGTTTGTATCTAGGTTGGTGTAGATCAACTTTTTCAGTTGAACTAACATTATCACAGTATAAGTGGTCAGCTTCTATTCAAGGGAATAAAAGCAATATAATTCCAAACTCTAAAATTACCAATACTGTAGTGCATTTAATTGTTTAATTACCAACCCCGTAATGTTCCACGTTAATTATTGTTAAGCCCTTTTTCGTCATAGGCACTTATTTAAGTATAGGGATTTTTTACGTGCTGACCTATACTATCAAATAGGCCTATCTTCTTTTCAACGACTGTGGAATGCAACACTTGGAAATTTATCTTATACGCTGGCCAGTACAGTGGTAATGCAATAGCCTTGCATTCAATCCATCACGACTCGCGAATTTAAGCCTTCAATTTGAAAGTTGTTGCTTCGGGGAGTGAAGTTGCCCCATGTCTGATGTTCTGACGAGCCTCCCTTCAGATGAGATTCGAACTGAAATCTGACACCTTTAATCCTTAACCTCTGTAATCGGTCTCTCTTTATCTGGAAAAAATCTTGTTATAACTGCTCTCGCAACTGTTACTCAAAGGATGTAGACCTATGTTGACCCATGTATCGACTAAGTTGAAATAGTTCTCATAAGAAAAAGTTTAATATAAAACACAGTTCGGGTGTCCTTGTTTGGTTAGGTATAAAGTTTCAAAAGCATACATTATATTTCATTATATCATTTTATCATCACCTAAAGGAAGGATAGCTGTTCTTATTTGCAGTTGAAGTTATTCATAGATATATTCGCAAAAAAGATCTCATGTCATTATGTTTTCCAAAGAATAATGTACCGAATGATGAATTATATTTCTATGAACAGATTTATACCTTTTCTCATAATTTCCTTAATTATTTACCTAAAGATCAGATGAACATAGGCGAAATTAACTAGCAATTGGTGATATTATCTTACTGTTTGAATTAGAAAACTAGAAGAATTCCTTAACAAGTTAAGATTTGCAGATGACATTCTTATGTTTTGTCAATCAGAGGAGGAATTACAAAATTTATTACATTTAGCAATAATAATAATAATAATAATAATAATAATAATAATAAGATTTTATATACTACAGTTATTATAACGTTTTTTTTTTAGTCTTCTACTCTTTCTTTTCCTACCTCCTTCTCTTTTTCCTCTTATTCCACAACCCTGTAACATGAACACATTATAAGATGGATGGGCAACAGTTTTCTAAAGAGAAAGCTTACTAAACGATGCCTCTGGAAGGGCGATATGTCTCTGTAATTAGCAAAGGACCCATATGCAAATTCTCCTGTAGGTGGAGAGCAGAGGTTGTTTGAGACCCGTTGCCGAACACTTATGGCTTCTTCATCGATATAGTGGAAGATTATTGCTTCATTTATAATGTTTTCTTTTTGTTTTGCCTTACTAAAGGCAAAACATTTATTTCATTCCAAAGAGTCATTATTGAATGAAATTACATTTAATAATTTGTTTTTTGGGGGGTTTACCTATTATATAGAAAACTATATACTTCATTGTTTGAATAGTTACAGTGCCTTGGGTTGCAATATACAGGTCTGAAAAGTATCTACTATTTTCCGTCTGAAGAGGATCTTGTCTTGATAAATATCCAGGTTGAATGATCCACTTATGAGTTGCTAAATTTCTCTTCTGAGGCCACCCCTTGATAAACCTTTTTCGCTATACTGCCGCCTTTCCCATGGCGTAACTAGAGATCCTCGAGCCCGTGAGTTGGGGTGAGTTAATGGTCATTCAAATGTATACTTACATGCTTTTGTTTTCTGACCTAGCCCCAGTGGTCCCTCTCTAGGATACCCGAGGGAATTTTAATATAAGCAACCTTAGCCCAACCTTTGCTACGACTCTGGCTTTACTTCTTTGAAATAAATTATTCAGGACAAAAGATAGGTTAATTTACGTGAACTTTTAAACCCAATAATCTTATTTTAGATTTGTCTGACAACAGATGAACATCTTAAATTGAGGAATTAGTTTTACTGTTTTTTTTTTCTGTCGTATTCATGAAACATTATACTTTATCCTAACATTTAAATGACATACTATTTATTGATTCTTACTCGTTTATTTTAAGTAAACATGCAACAGTCAATATATATATATATATATATATATATATATATATATATATATATATATATATATATATATATATATATATATATATATATATATATATATATATATATATATATACATACATATATATATATATAATTTTTTTTTTTTTGGGGGGGGGGGGGCAGCGCAGGCCATGTCGTCCTGATGGAAGTTCCTAAAGGGTAGCGTCCTAGGGTATATTTGACTACAGTGATATCCCGAGAGAATTTTACCTTAAGGTATCCAGAATTCTAACTCCTGGAGCGAATATCCCTAAATAAATCTAACAGGGATATCGCATAATATCAGAGGACGTATTCTTGACACGCCACATAGCTATCTTCACCCCGAACAGTATTAACGCTTCGAGGGGTACAGTGACAAGAATTTAAAAACGAGAATGAAAAGAGAGCCGTTCATAAGGTATCTATCCTATTCCGTTTCCAGTGTGTATATGACGAAGATGGCAGTGCCATCTTTATTCATTTTCGTTTAGCTCCACTACTCGGTGTTTTCCCTTGTGATCTCTCGTAATTTTGGATATTATTCAACATTATGATGCTTTCTCCGGCCTCTTCTGCCTCTGGAAAGTTGAGTATTATCTTTACTTAGTATAAATGTAAGCTCTTGTCGTTTTGAATAAATCAAAATTGATATTAACGTAACCAAGAGCTGTTGCCTACCGGAGGCATCCTGGATGCTGTCGCTCACTATGCATGGGTCATTTAGTTAGCCAGAGTGATGTTCCCGGTTATTATGCTTTAATAAATCTAGCTATTTAGCTCCTCTAGGAATTCTTATATGATGCCGTTAGTTTTACGTTCAGCGATTTAGGTAACCGATCTTGCCCTTCGCGAGGCTTAATAGCCTAGGCATCTGGCGCTAGTACTTTCATGCATGGTATAAGTTTTCTGAGTGTTATGTTATTGAAGCTATAGGCAAATATTTTATACGTGTAAGAAATTGTTGAATTTTCTTCTCCAAGATTGTATACGAGACAGTTTCATTGATTTAGTTAATCGATTCTCACCGCACCTAGGTTAGTAGCCTATGGGGCTTTAGTATACTGTTGCACACATCCCCGGTTGTTCTTTTCTCCTCCGGAGACTAAGTTCAATCCCTTTCTCCCTCTGAGTAAGCCTTAGGCTTAGTTCTAGTGGTTCTATCTGAATAATATTCAGGTATAACTTTACTAGGATATGTCTGTCTTGACCCGGTAACCAGAGTGACTGATTTTTGCTTTTGGGGCAGAGCATCAGAGTTTCTAGTCTGTGGTCTGCGTCTTCCTAGCATAGAGAATGAGTTTCCTTTGCTAGGTTAGGTGCAGACACAGGAGGCTTTGCTTCCCTAGCCCACATCTGAAGGATTCTGTACGAGATGATTCCTTCTACTAGTGGTCTACCAGACTGTCCTGTGTTGTTATTCTCAGGCTTGAGAATGAGTTTTCTCCGTTGCCTATCAAAATAACTACACCTAACTTTGTTCTGGTATGGAGGAGGATAGTAAGTATTGCCAACCTTCCTCCCTAATAGACCAGCTCTAGGTTAGGATGACCTTTCCTAACTGCTGGGTGTGTCTCATACTAGAACGAAGTTTACAGGGCCCTTATCCCTTCCCCCCTCTCTTTCTTAGTGATGGCCTAGCCATCACATCTCTTGGCTGCAGTCCTACTTCTGTACCTAGTGTAGGCTAGGATGGGGGACCGGCTCAGCTCCCTGCCGGCCGGCAATAACGTGCCGGCCGGCAGAGACCTTTTTTCTTCTGCAAAGTAAACCGCAGACCTCCCTTGGTCTCCCTTCCGTGTCTGCTGGTAGAGCCCGGCTGGCTATGGATTTATAGGAAGCCTGAATGCTACATTCTCCCGTTCCATATGTTCACTCCTTCTGGATGGAAGGTTGTATGGCAATGCCGTCTTATAACCTTACATCCATACTGTTTCTCTTGCTAGTGTATTGTACTCCTAGCCCGGCTGCCGTCTTAAACAGCCGGCAGCTGGGTAGGTGGAGGTTTTCTGGTTCCTAGTCACTGCCAGCCGGCATGGGTATCGCTACCTTTGCCTGCCGGCAGTAGAAACACATCCCGAGATCTGCCGTTCACTACGATTAGCGGCCGGCAGCTGGGTGCTAGTGTTTTCAATTGCCGGCCTGCACAAATTTGCGAGCCAGTGACCTGCTGCCTATTAGTTAAAGGTAGCATATCTTTGAACTATACAGGGGTAAATGCCGGCCGGCACGTGCCGGCGCGTGCTGGCCGCACGAAAGCGTGCAATGTACAGTAGTTACTATATTTGTGGTGTAGTACACACTGCTTTAATAAAACTACAGTAGAGAGATTGTTGTAACCCTAAAGTTCTTCCAACATACTTAATGTTATCTTGTACAACCTTTTGTTGAGACCGTACAATATATAGAAAGTGAGTTCTTTCTGTATTCATTCTATCCCGTATATTAAAACTTTATTTCAAGGTGTGAGCTATACCTCAACTTTCCGCTCAGGAAAATATATAAGGTATTCTAGAATAAGAATTAACCTTAGTTTTAATGTCTTGGGAGGTTACAGCAATTGGCCGGGCAGGAAGTGCAAGTATTTGTCTTTCCTTCTTTCCTTTCTAGCTTTACTTTATAAGCTACATGTATTAATAATAAGTGAAAAGCCTTCACTTGATACTCATGGATTTTCTTCTCTTTACAGGAGGACCATCCGAAGTGCGGGAGTATGTTCTGCAATGTCCGCAGCAAGAACTTCTGTGGACATGAGTTTTGCATGAGGCACGCAGCATGCGCAGCCTCCAAAGGTGATCTCGGGTATTGGGGCCCTCAGGTATGTACCATATGTTCTAACTTGATTACCGAGGCATTTGACACCCCTAAGTCGGCGGAGTCAAGGGATGCTGCTAGGGAAAAGTTGCGAACCTGAGTGAGGGGTTTTCAAAAAAACACTTCAGGCCCCTACCTTCCAAATGAGAAGATGAGGGCCTATCTTTTCCCTAAGGCATCGGCTTATGCAGTCATTCCTCAGCCTAAGGAGGAGACACCAACTGTCCAGAATCCGGTAGATTCTGAAGTCTTGGCCGCCCTTCAAGACATCCAATTGGACGATAGGATGTCAGAAGTGACGGATTATACAGAGAAGGACCTTCTGGGAGAAGGTCAGGAGGAGGAGCTGACCTAGGCTCCTGAAATAGAAGATGAAGAAATCGACGAGGTGTCGGTTACATCGGTTCCGGCCCCAGAACCTGTTCCCTTTACATCGTCTGCTATCTCAGGTGATCTGGGAAGGAATCTTTCTTCTATTATTGAGATGATTCAACAAATACAAAATAAGAATTATGAAAAGGAAGCTGCGATGAAACTGGAGATACGTAGACTTGCAGCATCACATGGCCCCCAGAAGCGACTCAACGTGAAGGATCTTCCTTTTGCTCGAATACCAATCCTTGGAGGTATGCCGAACACACGCCAATGACAACCGGGAATATTGTTATATCGGAGAGGCTGGGCTCAGTTCCCCTAGAAGATGTGGAAATTTGGCCCAACAAAGACTCTTACCTGGACTGCTATGTCCGTCTTAGGAAGGAGCCAGCCTCAAAGGAGGAGACGGAGCCAAAGGAGGTCATAGTTCTTGACCATAGTACAGCACAGGCGTTACTAACGAGCTCGATGAAAGAGAGGGGCTTCACGAACTCAAAGGTGCCAGCCTTGAGTAAGAAGCTTCCCTCCCCAGTGGCCTCTCCAACCAGATCCTTTCCCTTCATGGAAAAGGGATATAAGGCAGCCTTGAAGGCGACGGAGGCAGGGAAACCATGCCCCTCCTTGGAGGAATGCAAGCCGTTATCCCTGACCTTACTCCTGGACCAAAAAGACTGGAAGAACGTCCACCTTACCTTCTCAGTCGGGAAGCTGGAAGCTGATATTGCCGAACGTCAGTTTGGTGAGGAACTTCCAAAGCTGTCGGAGTTTCTCTTGCGCAGAGAGCAAGAGATGAAAGAAAGACTTGCGGCATCGATGTCGTTGCAAACGACGTTAGAATCGATGTCAAGTGACCCCAAGAACCTTGACATGTTCATGATAGTGGCCAAAACCCATCTGGCCACAGTTACGAAGGATCTCTAGAGCTTTATTAAAGCTAGGAGAGCCTGTAGAGAGTTCGTGTTTTCCTCGGCTGCGGTGAGGCAAAAACCGAGGAAGCTGATCTCCTCTTGCATCTGGGGTAAAGACCTCTTTCCCAACGAAGTTGTTAAAGAGGTAGTAGAGAAGGCTGCCACGGAGAATAGGAACCTTCTCCAAAAATGGGGATTAAATCTTAAGAGAAAGACTTCTCCGGATGAAGATCCCCAACACAAGAAGAAGACAAAAAGGCCTAGGCTATCCTCTTGCCCGGCTAAGCCCTACCGACAGCAACAACAGCAACTTCCTGTGACCGCAGTGCCTCAGATAGTGGCACAATCTCCAACCACATACCAGTTGGTACCTCAACAAGTGGCGACACGGTCGCCGGTTTTTAACCCAGCTTTTGAAAGGCAGACTTCTTCCTTTCGCTCAAAAGCTAGAGGAACAGCCAGAGGTTCTTCTAGACTACATCTATTTAGGGATCGTTGGACCTTCAATCCCTGGGCCCACAGCCTAATAAAGAATGGACTAGGTTGGAGCTGGAGCAGTCCTCCACCTCAATTTCCTCAGTTCTTCCAACACTCTACCCCCGTTCTGGAAGAATATGTCTGAGAACTCTTAGAGAAAAGAGTAATCCGAAAAGTTAAGTCCATTAAGTTCCAAGGAAGGCTGTTTTGTGTTCCAAAGAAGGACTCAGAAAAACTCAGTCTCATTCTGGACTTGTCGCCACTCAACAAGTTCATAGTGAACTACATGTTCAGGATGCTCACACTTCAACATATAAGGAACATACTGCCCAAAAGGGTATATACCGTCTCTATAAACTTGTCTGACGCTTATTGGCCCGTTCCAATTAATCGTCACCTATCCTCCTACCTAAGCTTCAAGTTACAAAGAAGACTTTACGCCTTCTGAGCTATGCCATTCGGGCTAAACATACCACCAAGGATTTTCACGAAGCTTGCGAACGCAGCCGCCCATCAATTACGCCTAAAGGGGATCCAAGTAGTGGCCTACTTGGACGACTGGCTGGTGTGGGCAGTATCAAGGACAGAATGCATGCAAGCCTCCAAGATGGTGATCCAGTTCCTGGAACATCTGGGATTCAAAATCAACATAAAAAAAGTCTCGACTATCTCCAGCTCAAAAATTTCAGTGGTTGGGAATCCACTGGAATTTGGAGTCACATCGACTTTCCATTCTTGGGAAGAAGAGGAAAGAAATAGCAGGATCTGTCAAGACACTACTAAAATCCAAACAGATATCAAGACGCGAACAGGAGAGAGTGCTGGGCTCTCTACAGTTTGCTTCGATAACAGATCCAGTGCTAAGAGAACAGCTAAAGGATGCAACAGGAGTCTGGAGAAAATACGCATCAAACGTGCGAAGAAATCTAATGAGACCACTACCGACTCGACTGCAAACGCTTCTCAAGCCGTGGTCCAAAGCCAAGCAACTGAAGAAATCAATACTTCTTCAACCTCCTCCCCCGTCAGTTAGTATCCACACAGACGCTTCAAAGGAAGGCTGGGGAGGCCACTCTCACCATAAGAGAGTTCAAGGAGCTTGGTCCAATCTTTTTAAGTCATTTCACATCAACTTTCTAGAAGCCATGGCAGTACTTCTGTCACTAAAGAAAGTATCTCCTCGCCACTCGACCCACATAAGATTGGAATTAGACAGCGAGGTGATAGTGAGATGCCTGAATCGACAAGGGTCGAGGTCACCTCAAATCCACCAAGTGATGTTGGCCATATTCCGTTCGGTGGAAAGAAAGGAATGGCACCTGTCAGCAGTTCACATTCAAGGGTTCCACAACGTGACAGCGGACGCTCTATCCAGGTTTACACCAATAGAGTCAGAATGGTCCCGAGACACAGGATCGTTCTCCTTCATCTTGAGTCAAGTCCCGGAACTGCAGATAGACCTCTTTGGGACGAAAGACAACAAAAAAATAAATCGTTATGTGTGCCCATACGAGGATCCACTAGCGGAAGCAGTGGATGCTATGTCCCTAGTCTGGAACAGATGGTCCAGGATTTACCTGTTCCTCCGCACAACCTTCTTTTGAAGGTCCTCGACAAACTGAGATCCTTCAAAGGGAAAGCGGCAATAGTGGTCCACAAGTGGCCAAACAGCGTGTGGTTCCCTCTGGCATTGGAACTATGACTGAAGTTTGTACCGCTACCGGATCCAACCCTGTCTCAGCGAGTACAGAAGTCGAGTGTCTTCGCTTCATCACAGAAAACCCGGAACCTGCATCTCATGATTTTCTCTCCTTAGCGATGAGAAAAAGATTCGGGGTATCAAGAGACAGTATAGACTTTTTGGAGGAAACCAGAAGACAATATGAGGCCGCATGGAAGAAGCGGGTGTCCTTTGTCAAGGCGAAGTAACCAAAAGAAATCTCGACAAATTTCTGTTTATCATTCTTCATTCACCTTCATGAGCAGGGTTTAGCAGCCAACACAATATCAATGTGAAAGTCTGCCTTGACAAGATCGATACTATATGCCTTTCAGGTCGACCTTTCTAACGACATTCTTAATGAATTCCGAAGACCCACGCTTTGGGGGCTAGAGTTAGTGAAATAGTGGCTCTCTCTAGAGAGGAATGCCATGTCCAGTTCTTGGAGGGAGAACTGAATCTATTTCCAGACCCAACGTTTCTTACCAAGAACGAGCTACCCACCAACAGGTGGTGTCCTTAGAGAATCTGCCCTGTGAAGGAAGATGCATCTCTATGTCCGGAGTGCCTAAAGGTCTATCTTCATAGTACTTCAGACTTTGAGGGAGGACAGCTGTTCAGAGGAGAAACCTTGGGTTCAAATTTATCTCTGAAACAACTAAGGGCGAAACTCACCTATTTTATTCGCAGAGCGGATCCAGACTGTACAACCGCAAGTCATGACCCGAGGAAAGTTGCCTCTTCCATGAATTTCTTTAATTATATGGACACCGGCTGGTAGTCATCCAAGGTGTTCTTTATGCACTATGCGAAGCAAGTGGAGCAACTCAAGAGATCTGTGGTAGCAGCAGGTAGAATTCTTAAACTTGCTGTTTAAATCTGCAAGGAACAGTGAAATTAATTTGGGACGATTAATTAAGGGTGGGTGTGTAGTCACAGACTGTTACTACAGACTGAGTGATAGGCCACTAACTCGTCCTTACGAACTTTTCCATTGACTTTGGTGAACTAAGCATAATACAGACACATGTGCAAAGCTTTTTTTACGCTAGTGTGAATAAACAGTAATACAGACTGTATCAACATTATTAATAACTCCATTAAAGTGGCAAATCTGTTTCCTTTCTTAGACGAAACAATATTTTCTGTTTACTGTTTTCTTTATGCTTTTATGGATATCATCCACATTTTATGAATTTTATAAATGTTGACTGATCTATATGTTTATTAATTTTCAATAAACTACTTCATAGTGAACTTTGCGTCACACTCATTTATTAGAAATGTATGGAGTATTAAGTTTAAAATATGGATAATTTTAACATGGAATGTCTTTTCACATTGTTCCTCACTTCAAGCAAACATTCACTCGCCTTAATCCTTCCTTAGGAAGGATTAATGTTGTGCCCTAAGGGGTGATGGTGGAGATGCAAAATTTGTTCCTATATGGACACAACTGTTGTCCGATACTTTAATAAGAGTAAACACACTGGGGGAGATGTCAGTAATTCATACTGACATTGATGACTCTTATACAAACTTTGCTCTATAATGTATAGGGTGAGACCACTATACAGGCTTGTCATTTTGTCATCCATAGGTAATATGTACTCCTCGAGACTTTTTCCAGAGTCTAGTTCGACTCTTCCCTGTAGGGGGCAGGAAGCACTAACATAGTTCATGCTTAGATAAAATGATGTATGGCGGTAACATCATAGGTCTCTAGGTCTAGACGGACCAGGAAAATACTTTCTTGAGGGTATGGCACCGGTTGAGAGTCCACAGATACAGTAATGGTCTGGAAAACTTCCATCAGGACGACATGGACCGAGACCAAAAAACGGATTTTGAGCGAAACGAAAAATCAATTTTTTGGGTGGGGTAGCCATGTCGTCCTGATGGACCCGCCCTTCCTTTTATTGTAAAAAGGGCTTATTGACCCCTCCCTATAATACAGTATCTGTAGCACCTTGTGTATCGCTACAAGGAATAAAGATGGCGCTGCCGTCTTCGTCATATACACACTGGAAACGGAATAGGAGAGATACCTTATGAATGGCTCTCTTTTCATTCTCCCTTTTAGATTCTTGTCACTATACCCCTCGAAGCATTAATACTTTTCGGGGTGAAGATAGGGATATTCGCTCCAGGAGTTAGAATTCTGGATACCTTAAGGTAAAATTCTCTGGGAATATCACTGTAGTCAAATATACCCTAGGAAGCTACCCTTTAGGAACTTCCATCAGGACGACATGGCTACCTCATGCAAAAATAGATTTTTCGCTTTGCTCAAAATATGTTATATATATATATATATATATATATATATATATATATATATATATATATATATATATATATATATGTTATAGATTTTTTTTAAAAGAAATTCAAAAAGTAGTTTTCTTTACATTTCATGCATAAGTATACACATGCTCTCTCTCTCTCTCTCTCTCTCTCTCTCTCTCTCTCTCTCTCTCTCTCTCTCTCTCTCTCTCTCTCTCTCTCTCTCTCTCAAAAAAAAAAAAAAAAAGGCTGATTGTTACTACTGAAGAAATCTTTATCTTTTTTTTAAAAAAATTCACAATACGAGATGTTTGTGAGACATTAATTCTTATGGTTTTATCTCGTGTCCGTGACATTCCAAACATTTTTCTCTTCGGAAAACTGAATTTGTGTAATTCATTTTATGGTTATTATTACTAGGTAAGCTATAATTCTAATTGAAAAAAAAAATACATAATTCTTCTAGCCCAAGGGCACCAAAAGTGAAAAAGAGCCCATTGAGAAAAAGAAGAAAGGAACCAAATAAACTACACGAGGAGTAATGAACAATTGAGTTAGATATATAAAACAAATCATTCCTATAAAAATATAAAATAAACTTATGTCAGTCACCTCATTATGAAAAAAAAAAAAAAAACATTAGCTGCAAGTTTAAACATTTGAAGTTGCACCGATTGAACTACCTGATTAGATATCAGGGATCTAGTACTGGATGCCAGTCGTTTTCTTTCTAGAGGTTTCAGGAGGAACTAAAGATAATCTGTAATGTTTTTGATGCAAAATGAACCGATAAATAATAGAGCCGGCAAATGAAATTGGATTGTTTGTTTAACTAGCCACCAAAAACCTCCAATCTAGATACCTTGATGCTTCATCGCAACAAGTGATGAATAATATAACCACTGGACGACTAGGATTATTAATTGTTGTTTCAGTGGAAATATATAAAATACAGAACAATGAAATACTATAGTCTTTTGTTGCTTCAACAAGATCCGATACATAATGGAGCCAGATAGATTCTTGTAAATAGTAGAACTAGGATAATTTTTTTGTTTCGAAAGAAACTTATGAACAATTGCATTAAAGATAAATTCTATATGATAAGAGAGAGAGAGAGAGAGAGAGAGAGAGAGAGAGAGAGAGAGAGAGAGAGAGAGAGAGAGAGAGAGAGAGAGAGAACCATATGATTTCTTGATAATTTTCTCCATTTTCATTATTTTCTTTATTTCTGTCGTTTTGGCTTACGGAGATCCAAGTCAGCTGGAGACAGAATTATGACCCGAGTTTAATAACCCCAAATGAAGCAAAGACCAGTGATAAAAATTAAGGCGTCGGGGTTCGTTCCTGATGGCTCAGCGGATGCGACACCAGAAGATGGGTGTTCCATTAATTACTTTTGGGAAAGTATTTTTCTTTTATTGTTGCTCTTTTTTTCTGTACTTATTGATGCTTAGTAGATTGCAAGATAGGACGGTTTCGATTCGGTTGGTTGTTATTATACTCTGAGGCCTCAAACTAGGAAGTATATTTTCATCAAATTTCGACCATGTTAATTCGTGGCATATTTTATCTCCCGCTGCTTTCCTTCCGGTAGTTAAGCACCCTATTTTTTTCTTATATATTCTCCCAAGTCAGTGTCATCATAATAATCATTTTTATGTACTTAAAGAAATAGAGCGTAAAATAACATTTTAACTTATAAAGTTTATAAAATGAAATAAAATAATAATGTTTTTCTCAAAACTTCATTACGGGTTATAAATTAAATTATGATAAATCTGTATATTCAATTATGTCGTGAGAGAAATAATTATTTTTGATGATCTTACTTTGTAATTATAACTCTCTCTCTCTCTCTCTCTCTCTCTCTCTCTCTCTCTCTCTCTCTCTCTCTCTCTCTCTCTCTTTCTCATGAATTTCAAATCCACGTTACCTCCTTGCGGAAAGGAATTTATTGGGTCATAGATACCTGTCACAGCATCACCCAAAAGAGCAATAAACTGCTGCAGATGTTGCAAAAGTCGACCAGAATGAATGTCCTGTGTTAAATGACTCAATGCATTTGCTTTTAGTGACGTAATAGCTGCGCTGAGGTATTGCATGAAACAGGCAATTCCAAGAACAGGTGCTAAAGCACTGGTGGGGACATCATCATTGTGTATTTTATCTTATCTTATGATTCAAAGAAGAATTATTGATTGGTTCATCTTGTGTTATGATTTTAGGGATTGTATTGGACTTTTAAAATAGGTATACAAGGGCTCAGATTTGGTGCCTGGAGTCCGTTCCGAACCCATTTGTAATAAGGGGGAAACTTTTTAGTTGCCGTATAAAAAGGTAAACATTAATTTATGATGAATATTGTGAAGAAATCATTCATACTTTGAAATTGATTTTTATTAGTAATGTTATTGGATGTTCTAACGATAAACTGATTATGAATAATGTCGTTAAGAGAATCCAGACATTAATGTATCAAAAATATATATGGCTTATTTGAATATGGAAAACACGTCTAAATGTAAAAAATTTATCATTAATCGAATGCCAAGTAACAAACTACCAATTAGCTACGATGGTGAAGATGGGTTGATTTCAATTCTAAGTACAAAACACCGGAATTCGACAGGTATAAGTACAGAAGAATTGTCATTGAATTTTATCTTTCTTCGTGGTCAAGTGGTTTAGTCACTGTCTATACAAGATTGCCGACCAGGGTTCGATTCCCGGCCGGTCACAAGATCTTGTCTTTGTGTAATTTCGCCTGAGGCTCTGATCCCGAGGTCGTTAAGAGAATCCAGACAATAATGTATCAAAAATATATGTGGCTTATTTGAATATATATATATATATATATATATATATATATATATATATATATATATATATATATATATATATATATATATATATATATATATATATATATATATTATAATTCAGAAAACGTTGAAATGACAAATAGTTTTACAAATACGGAGTAATATGATAATTGCATGATAGGTTACAATTGCTACCATAACTGCGCATGCCGAACTACTTATATCGACGCCCAATTCGTATGATAAACATTGTGACAATGAAGACATTTTGAAATGAGCTAATACATCTACTATAACTGAGATGAAATAGTGTATGTGCGATTGTGAACCGGTAACCGATGAGTAATCTTACCAACCCAAACCGGGTAATCTTCTTGATCATTGACAGTCAACTTATCACCACATGAATTTTTTCCGTCTCCGACAGATGACTGATGTCATAATAATTAACGAAAGACTAATTGCAAATACTATTGGTTATCAAAATTTATTGTCCTAGTAACTAAAATTTTAATAATGATTTAATGATCCTTTTTTCGCGAGCCTGTGATGATCAGTAGGTCAATATTAATTTCTTCATATTTTGTTTACAATAAGTAAAAATCTAATTGAATAATTTTGATTTTCACCCTGTATAGGCAAAACATGCAGATTCACAGTGATGGAATAAGAAGGCTTTCCAAGACACCACCAGGCCTAGTCAGAAAAAATAATGATAATATTGTTATGAGAAATATATAATTCGGATAATACTGATATCTGTTACTTGTGCCTCTGCACCATCACATCGAACCAGGGATGATGTGAAGAGTTGCCAGATATCGGTTGCTAGATATAGCCATATAGATTAATTACCCTATGTCTGAGAGAGAGAGAGAGAGAGAGAGAGAGAGAGAGAGAGAGAGAGAGAGAGAGAGAGAGCCATCTAATTTCTTGATGATTTTCTCCATTTTCATCGTTTTTTTTTTTTATCTCTCTGTTGTTTTGAATTACGGAGATCCGAGTCAGCTGGAGACAGAATTATGACCCGGGTTTAATAATCCTTAGAGATGCAAAGGCTAGAGATAAAAATTAAGGGGATCGTTCCTGATGACTCGACGAATATGACACCAGATGATGGCTGCTCCAATAATTAATTTTGGAGAAGTATTCTTCTCCGTTTATTTTTGCCTTTGTTCTGTATTTCACGATGCTTAGTAGACAGCAAGGTATCGCGGTTTTTTTTCGGTTGGTGGTTATTATTCTCTGATGCCTATAACTAGGAAGTATATTTTCATCATATGTTTGGGGGGAAAGTTTAAAATTCCGGTACTTGGTAGAAAGCCTAGGTACTCTTCAGAATACCTGACAGTTTTAGGTAGAGTATGAAATCTTTTTGATACGTTTTGACATTACACCCCCACCAAGGCGATTTCCACAATACCTAGGTATTCTATAGAATGCGTCAGTGTACTTGGATAAAGTATATAAATAATATAGGCTTAACACTATTGAGTATATAACGGTAACTGAAGGATGTTTAATCTAAAATAAATTTGTAATTATTAGTAAACATTTTATTTAATGCTATAACTAACATTTCCAAAAAGTAGTTCCATTTTATTCAGGCCAACAATTTAAGCATCTCACTTTTTTCCTCTGTCAGGATACTTTTATCAGTTTCTGCAGTCGATATGAGAGGTTGTTGAAATTTTCTTTTATTATTATATTTTATAACACTACTTGTTGTAGCACTGATGTACATTATCGACCCTTCACTCTGTAGTCAAACATATCTTCGTAAGGAGACATCTTGATTGCAGAATTATATCAATCCAATTGTTGCTATTTTGACCCTGCGTCCAGCTAAAGAGCATATTTTCTATGCCCTGACTGACTCGGTCAACCCGCCTGACTTTGAAACTATGTCGGAGTTTCCCAGGAACAATATAAAGCTGAGGAGAATCAATTTTAATTCTTGAAACAATCTATTTTGTCTGACTGCAAGATCGATGGTACGTCATTAAGAGTAAATATATCAAGCAAGTGTAATCTAGATCCTAAGAGGTGATTTGAGCTATTACAAATCAACATAAAACTAGTGATTAGAGTGACTAGAGGAAGGTTAACTATCGAGTAGTGCAGATCATTGTATTTGTCTAACAAAAAGATATCTCAAACTATTTCCGAGGGAAATCAAGAGTTGTTGGGATTAGTAACCCAAGGAGTGGTTAATTAGACTCGAATCAGTTTCGTATCTAGCCTGGTGCAGATCAACTGTTTCAGTTGGAGTAATATTTTCACATTATACGTGGTCAGTTTCTATTCAAATTATAAAAACAATATCATTCCAGACCCTAAAATTACCAATACTGTAGTGAATTTAATTGCTTTACTTCTCCGTGTTCCAGATGAATTATTGTTAAGAACCTTTTCTTCATAGGCACTTATTCAAGTATAGGGCTTTTTACGTGCTTATCAATGCTATTAAATAGGTCTATCCTTTTTTCAACGACTGTGGAATGCAAGACTTAGAAATTTATCTTATACCCTTGCTAGTACAGTGGTAATGCAATAGCCTTGTATTGAATCCACCACGACTCGTGAGTTTAAGATTTTATTTTGAAGGTTATTGGTTCGGGGATTGGAGTTGCCAATTCCCTGACGTTCTGATGAGCCTCTCTTCAGATGAGATTCGAACTGAAATCTTCCACCTTTAATCCTTAACCTCTGTTCTCTGTCTCGGTTAATGTGAAAGAATTTTGTTATAACTGGGCTAGCAAAAGTTACTCAAAGGATGTAGACCTATGTTAACCCATACATTGATGAAGTTGAAATAATTCTCATAAAAGAAGTTCAATATAGAACATCGGTTGGGTATGCATATTTGATTATTTATAGAGTTTTAAAAGAAAACAACATATTTTACTATATCATTTTATCATAACTTCGATGAAGGAGGATTGTGTTTTTATTTGCCGTGAAAGTTATTCATAAATATATTCGCGAAGAAAGTTCATGTCCTTATCATCATTTTTCCATGGGGTAATATCCCGAATGAAGAAAGTTATATTTTTATGAACGGCTTTATTCCTTTTCTCACGATTTCCTAAGTAGATTATCTGAAGATGTGATGGGTCTAGATTAAATTAACTAATGCAAGATTATCATACTGTTTGCATTAGACAACAAGGGGATTCCTTCAATAACTTAAGATTGCAGAGGATATATATATGTCTAGTGAATCATGGTAGGAATTACAAAATAGAATAAAAGAAATTGTAGGGTGATGAAATGTCGTATGATAAAATTATGCGTGGTGAAAGGCCGTAGCATCATATATATAAATATATATATATATATATATCTATATATATATATATATATATATATATATATATATATATATATATATATATATATATATATATATATATATATACATATGTTAAGATATATATATATATATATATATATATATATATATGTATATATATATATATATATATATATATATATATATACATATTTCGACCTGGCATTTCATTAGAAGGGGCTAGCGTTTGATCCCAAGTATGAGGTAGAAATTTATTTTTATTTGAACACGATGTTGTGTTGATATTTATCCATATTGACTCATTAGGGGTAATTTGTATGAATTACTACCAATTGTGTCACGTGGTGGGCCGGGAAATCGGGTAAAACTCGCTGGTAAGAGACTGATGTCTCGCCAGGTAAATCCTCGGACAGCTGGGTAGCGTCAGGTTCCGATTTCTTTTATGGCCTCTCGTAGCATGGTTGGTTTTGACATGGCCTTTCATTAGAAGGGGCTAGCGTTCTATCCCACGTATGAGGTAGAAATTTATTTCTATTTGAACACGATGTTGTGTTGATATATATATATATATATATATATATATATATATATATATATATATATATATATATATATATATATATATATATCACTAACACTCGTGATTTCAATCAATGTAAATATCCCCCACGAATGTCATTTGATACCGAATTTTATTATTGGAATATAGATTCACTTGGAATTAATTTCATGGTAACAGCCTCTGGCCGGGTAGATATTCGAACCCCTACCTATTCGTCTTTAAACCATGCCTACGAGGACTCTACCAACTGAGCTCAGATCGAATATCTACGTTTCCGACTGAATAGGTAGGGGTTCGAATTTCTACCCGGCGGGAAGCTGTTACCATAAAATTAATTCCAAGTGGATATGATTAATATTCCTAGGATAGAATTCGGTATTAAATGCCATTCGTTGGTGATATTTATATATATATATATATATATATTTATATATATATATATATATATATATATATATGTGTGTGTGTGTGTGTGTGTGTGTGTGTATGCGTGTGCATATATGTATATATATATATATATATATATATATATATATATATATATATATATATATATATATATATATATATATATATATGTATATATATATATATATATATATATATAAATATATATACATATATATATATATATATATATATGTATATATATATATATATATATATATATATATATATATATTTATATACACGCATGCATACACACACATCTATATATATATACATATATATATATATATATATATATATATATATATATATATATATATCCATGAGCATATATGGTTTGAAAGGTTAGCATAACAAGACGTTTTGAAAACTAGACACAGAAAATGAATATGCAAAATGAGTATATTATCATATAAAAAATTTGCACTTTAACCAGACCTTTTAGAAGAGATCGTAAACAAGAATACTGAAGTCATAACTTTATCATTGCAAGGAAATAGAAAACGAGTAAAACTAATTAGAGGGAAAATGCACCGTAAATATGAAATACTTTTCTATGGCATTATTTCTGAGTTAGCTCATATGGACAATTGCTGTGCTACTGAATGAGTTAATCTTATTATTTCATAACAGATGGTGTTTAATATATAGGGAATACCATATGGTATTGAAGTTTCGTGTTTATGTTTGCTTTTGTAGGCATATACCTTTATATTAAACAATGTTAATCTCTTGAATGTTATAATCTTTAAAGCAATATTCTCTGAAGAGTAAATAATAGAGCAGCCTTCATCCTCTGCCATTTACGCAAGTCATCAGGAATGGTTCAAGATTTCTCAGTTTTAGTCCGGAAGTCTTACTTTTGATCCCAGATGTCTCAGTTGTGGTCCTTGATGTCTCATTTTTGGTCAACGATGTCTCAGTTTTGGTCCATGATGTCTCAGTTATAGTCCCGGATGTCTCAGTTTTGGTCACTGATGTCTCAGTTTTCTTTGACTTTTGTTTCCAGATGACTCTGATATTCTCAATTTGATAGTCTAGAGAGATGAAAAAATAGGAAAAGTATTAAAAAGTAAACATACGATAAATGATTCCAAGAGAGAGAGAGAGAGAGAGAGAGAGAGAGAGAGAGAGAGAGAGAGAGAGAGAGAGAGAGAGAGACAGACAGACAGAGAGACAGAGAACTTGAAAGCTAAATTACCTTCATGTTTCGTTCTTGAAGAAGAAATCATTCCTGAAACGTTTCATTGAATATATTATGATAATAGATTCAACTCTGGGTTTCTTGTCATCGTTTCCAACTGAAAAAAGGAAACTGTATAACATTGAACTTACCAATGCAAATAATTTATTCATCAGTGCATCTCTCCACATACGTATTTATCCATATAACCACCTATGTCTAAATCGATAAATGTAACTAGAAAAGTCCACTGACATATGCGATGACAAACCTCATAAAACAAAGGTACAGGAGATTCTAAGAAGGTGTAAAGAGGAAAAGAAATGGACGTGGGCAGGGCATATAAGGGGAATAAGAGATAATAGATGGACGTTAGAAATGACAGAATATTTCTCAAAAGATTGCTAAGAAGACAGCAAAACAAGAGAAGACCATAGATTGTTGAGCCAATAAAATTTGTGTGCATGGCCTGTTGGAGAAAGAACATAAACAGGTCCTTGTCCTACAGTGGAATATCAACAACCAATCAAAGTCATTGTGATTATATATATATATATATATATATATATATATATATATATATATATATATATATATATATATATATATATATGTTTGCTTATTTTCAATTCTCACTGGGCTATTTTCCCTGTTAGAGCCCTTGGGCTTGTAACACCTTGATTTTCCAACTATGGTTATAGCTTAGCTAGTAATATATAAATATATATATATATATATATATATATATATATATATATATATATATATATATATATATATATATATGTATATATATATATATATATATATATATATATATATATATATATATATATATATATATATGTGTGTGTGTGTGTGTGTGTGTGTGTATTTGTGTGTGTGCGTGTGTGTGTGCGAGTGTATGTGTGTGCGTGTGTGCATGTTTGTGCGTGTGCACGTGTGTGTGTACGTGTGTGTATGTAAGAGAGCGAGAGAAAGCATATGTTTATATACTTTCAACTTAATTTAAATAAGATATTGCCGGGTGAAGGTGATCTTTTTTCTCGCCATTTATTAAGAATTCAAATTAATCGAATTGTATTTAAAGTTTATATGCATTTCATTTTGAAACTGATCTAGTCGACTATCCATATTAACATTCCATGACATATATACAAGTGACGAATGACGCTAGCCACTGTCAGTTGATAATTAATTTTGCAAAACTTTAAAGCTCATAATAATATACTTATCATTAAAATGAAAAAGACGAACGACTAAGCAAAAGAATACGATATTCAGTTTTATGTAAAACCTTTTATGAAATAAATCAGGAAAAATACTTTCAGATGAATGATAAAATGTAGTTGGAGACGAAAAAATGTGAAATGATGAAAGTTAAAATGAATTAAGAGAGAATTATTTTTCCGATGTATAATATACTGAAATTGAGAGACAAAAAACTAGCCCTACATGAAGATTTTAATGACATCGTTGAGAAAAAATTCTAAGTGAAGAACAAATGTGAAGGATGCTTTATACTTTGAGAACAAAATTCACAGACGTCCTTCCTCCCACCTTTATATTCACTGGGATGATACCAGCAGCAGAAGGATAAAGGAGAGAATGTATTGAAATATTACCGACATAAAATATGTCAGTAAGAATTAATGTGCGTCGCCGACACTTAACTATAGGAAAAATTATTTTTTTAACAATAACTATGAAAAATATAGATGACAAAATAAATAGGAGTAATTATGTGAAAAGAAAGAATACTTATTTTCTAAACCAATGAAAGGAAATTGTAAACAGCAAGTTTGCTATAATTACTAAAGTTCTTTATCATAGGAATCCAAACAGAGGAGAAAAAATTCTTTGTTGACATGAATATTTATTAACTAGACTACACATACAAACAAACCTGGCATTCTGATTTTTACCAGTTCTCTTATATTGATTGATGAACGTCTTTAGAAATGCAATTGTTAGAACTAAATAGAAGGAATCACATTATTCAGAACATTTCTTCTTTTGCTTTTCTTCCCAGGCGAAATGAGTTGACTTTTTCTAAGTGGAAAGAAAAGGAAAAGTTACTATACAATATCAATTTTAATTATCTGAGTTTCCAAGTAAAATCAAATTCATAATTTTATTTCTACAGTTATTGTCTATTACAAAAGAAAATTTGAAATTCTCATATGAAGTGCAACATTTCAAATGAAATTTACCGGATAAGAATCTCAAATAGATTTTTCCTTTTTTTTTTTTCATCTATAATCTTTTAGTACAATATCATTTAACTTTCATATAAAAGGTGAATTTCCTGTGAAAACGAATGAAAAACTATTCAAGATATCTAAAGGAGTTTTTCTTGTCGGGAAAATTTTAAATTCACATGCAATAATTACAATTATTTCACATAGACGGTAATAACTTATGTAATGTCCTGGAAATGTGTATTTCCTATCCTTTTACTGGTGGTAAAAGTTGCAATATAACAAATAGAATGACAGAGGTGACATAATGAAAATATTGAACTCCAGAAGCTTCCCGACGCATCTTTAAACCGATGATTTATAGGTAATAGGTAGTAGGTTGGCCAGGGTACCAGCCACCCGTTGAGATACTAACGCTAGAAAATTATTGGGTCCTTTGATTGGCCAGACAGTACTTCATTGGATCCCTTTCTCTGGTTACGGCTCATTCTGTCTTCGCCTACACATACTCCGAATAGTTTGGCATATTCTTTCCATATTTTCCTCTGTTCTCATACACCTGGCAACGATGAGATTACTAATCAAATCTTCTCATAAGAGATTATTTACTGCACTGTAATTTCCTCTTGGTAATGGTAGAAGAGAATATTTAGCTATGGTAAGCACCTCTTCTATGAGAAGGACACTCCAAAACTAAGCCATTGCTCTCTAGTCTTGGGTAGTGTCATAGCCTTAGTACCACGGCTTTCCACTTTCTTGGATTAGAGTTCTCATGCTATAGTGTAAGCTTGGGCACGCTGATCTATCTTATTTATCTTCCTCTTTTTATTTTTATTTTTTCTAATTGTTATAGTTTATATATGGTAGGTCTAATTCAATGTTATTACTGTTTCAAAATAGTTTTAATTTTATTACTTCTCTTGTAATGTATTCATCCCCTTCTTCCCTTTCCGTACTAGGCTATTTTTCCCAGTTGGAGCCCTTGGGCTTATAGTATCTGGCTTTTCCAACATGGGTTGTAGCTTAGCTTCTAATAATAATAATAATAATAATAATAATAATAATAATAATAATAATAATAATAATAATAATAATAATAATAATAATAATGCATCTTTAGTTTTGGAAATCATGATGCGTTTATCCAAAAGTTGTAGTTGAACTTTAGCCTAACCTAGTGAATTACAATTCAAGTTACTTAAAATCAGATAAATACTATATTACATAACGTAAACTTTTGCATCATATCGTTTGATTATAAAGTACAAATTATATTGCAATTTAAAAGGATTCTAATAAAAGATTGCTGGATAAAATGAGGGAATTAAGAGTTTGTATTGCCCAGCAAAATAAATAAAAAATAAGCGTTCTCTCCACTTACAGTGGATTTTGTTATCATTACGTGTAATGGTGAAATATTTTCTTGTGATTACATTAAGCAGCGATCATCCGTACATAATTTCATACTAAATTCGGTTTTCGGTAGGCTATAATTATGTAGTGCGATTTCTACTTAGAAAAATCTAGAAACGGAAGCCCAGTCATCTTATAGTGTATTCGTGTTAGAGAGGTATGGAAGAAGAAGAAGAAGGAAGAGAAGATCAAGTATAAGGAAGAGGAGGAGGAGGAAGAGGAGGAGTAGGAGGAGGATGAAAAAGGAAGTAAAGAACGAATGACGAAGAATATGAACACGGATGGAGAGTAAGAAAAAAAGAGAGGAAGAAATGGTAAGATATTATCTCGAACTTAACTTACAGTGAGTTCATGTTACAAAGAATTGATAAAATGAAAAGAAGAAGAAGAAGAAGAAGAATAAGTAAGCTTACGCTGATCATACCGAATTTTCATGTTACATAGACTTCAAATCCTGTACTAAAACCATGGATGTTTTGTCTACAATTGAAAAACCGGGAAACTAAAAAAAGAAAGGAGTATTCATATAAATATAAAAAAATATATATTATACTTTTCACAACCACATTGAACAAATACTTTCAAAAGGACAAAAGGGGCAATATCAAAATTATACTCATGATTTTTATGAAGTTGAAAAATGGCAAATAAAAATATTTCATAGACTTTTACGATATATAATTGTCATTAAGTTCCGTTTACCTTAAATTATGGCGGTTTTGGCCTTATCTAAGTGATCTTTTTGCGAAACCAGCTGGCTTACCACTCTATAAGCAGTTTAGGAATGTTATTAAGTTTCTCAAATTATGTAAATATGTGGTCGACAAAAACAATAAGGAAGAACCACATGTTAACCAGCAAATGGCAGATTTAATTTGTATTTCTGAATTTCAGTCAGTACTTCGAAAAGAAAATAAATCTTCCATATATTGGAATATTTTTTCTAGAGAGACAAATAGCAATAAAATCCCTTGTTGTAAGCAAAGTCTGCAGCAATAAAAACGAATGTTTGCGTAAAGTTCACAATGAACTTGTAAACCTGGAATCGCTGAATGAAATTTAGTATTCAGGCGATGGTCGTTTGTAAGTGAATTTTTCATAATCATTATATTACTATTATTAATATTATTATTAACTGCTAAGCTATAACCCTACTTGGAAAAGCAGGATGCTATAAGCTTAGGGGCTCCAACAGCAAAATTAACCTGGTGAGGAAAGGAAAAAAGGAAGAGTAAAATATTTTACGAGAAGTAACAGCATTAAAATAAATATTTCCTTTAGACACTATGAAAACTTTAACGAAATAAGAGGAAGAATCATAACATATAATAATGAGTATAATTCAGATATATACTCTAATTAGTCACAAGATATATGAAGCGAGCTGGAACAATCAAATCCAATGAACAGATTCATTCATTGATTAACTGATTGATTGACTTGATGTACTCGAGCGTCTCAATTCAAATGTCATTAATAAACGATACAAATGTCAAGGGTTTAACTATAACAGTTATGCCTCCTGAAAATGAAACTTTCCATCGTATTTATGTAAATATTGTGAACTTGTTCAACAATAGATATATATATATATATATATATATATATATATATATATATATATATATATATATATATATATATATATATATATATATATGTATATATATATATATACATATATATATATATATATATATATATATATATATATATATATATATATATATATATATATATATATATATATATATATATATATATATATATATATATATATATATATATATATATGTGTGTGTGTGTGTGTGTGTGTGTGTGTGTATGTTTGTGTGTGTGAGGGAGGGAAATATACTTTATTAAGACTGGAATGTATAAATATATATATATATATATATATATATATATATATATATATATATATATATATATATATATATTGTTATTAATGGCGGTCATCACGCCACCTTTTTTCAAATAAAAAGACCCCGCCAGCAAGGATGAGTCGAAATGCCACGAGAGTTGGGAACCTGCCTAGAGCCTCACCACATGTCCAACCATCCTATACTAGTCTATTCCCTTTGAGGTCTCATTTCCAGACATCTTTAACGAACCACGTGGTGACGTCGAGATCCCAGGAGAAAGAGAAGGCCTATTGATGGGGGTGTTGTGACACGTGACAAGGCCTGACCAATGGGACAACAGTCAGGCCAATTCCCCCCTCCCCACACTTGGGGGCAAAAGGGAGTTCAGTCGGCCTAAGGGTGGTTGGGCATCCCCTCACCTGACCCAGCCTCAGTGAGAGAAACATCACCTCTCTGCCCTCAAGACACCAAGGGAAGCAAAACCTGTGCATACCCCTCCACAAGGGAGGAACCAGAGTCCTTTATACTAAGGTAAGTTGTCTGATTTTGAGAGCCTCATCATCCTTACCCAACCCCCGATCCCTTCCTAATCACATCTCATTTTTTTTTCCTTTTATCCTTTTAAAAAAGATCCTACCCACTGAACCTTTTTATCCTATTCCCTATATCCCAACCACGTGTGCCGTTTGCTCCTAGCCTTAATTAATTCACCCTGTGACAGTGTTGATTCCCACGTGTAGTGTTTAAATCCCTAAGCTTTGCACTTTCATTTCCTTTGCTTAAATGTTTTAATCACACGACTTCATCGTGTTCCCAGCCTGTAGAAGTAAGTGTTCTGTTAATAATTTCATTTATTTCCCTTTCCAGGGAATGTGATTGCTGTGTTGCGTTATCATCCACGGTCCATCAAACTCCATGCGAAACTCCTCGTGGCTTAAATTAAAATATAGTTATCTGCTGTGCTCCTCTTTCATTAATTTTCATTTAAATATTATATTAAATATATCTATTTGTCGGTATTCCTTGTGTTATTGCCGTCTGGCAACCTTTCCATTGTTCTTTTTCTTGTTAATGCCCAGAGTTCCTTAAGCAAGGCCGGACTCACAGCACGGGCGCGTAACAAACTGGCGACCTTGCCAGGATCTGCTAGGACATTAATTTCAATTTATTGTTATTACCGTAAAAATTCCCTCTTTTCTGTCTTTAGCGACTTGACAAACATAATTTCATTTGAAAGTAAATTCTATTATCACTGGAGTTGGAACCGTGGAAGAAAACAGCCAAAGCATTTTATTTTTACTGTTAAAATTTTGTGTTTGTTTGTGCGTGTGTTCGCACCGCGAACCCTTTTGTTTTAATAACCACTTTTAGGTTCAGTTCCGTTGTTCAGCAGGATAGCCAAATGCGTGAGAAGAATTAGTGTTCTATTTGTTCTGATTGACAATTATCACAGTGATTAACAGTTATTTAATATATTGTGCATTAAGGTGAATGTGTCATTTTGTGTTTAAAGAAAAAAAAATTGAAGTGAAATTCACGAAATTTTAGGAAAAAACATGGCAGGCTAAACACGTGTTCATTTAAAACGTAGCTAACCTGATATAACTCAGCCCACAGCCGTGTTTCCGAACGAAGCTAAGGTTTGTTTATTGTTGGCTTCGTTATTGTTCACGAATTCTACGCAGACCCGAGATTTTAGCCGAATTGTTGTACGTTGGTAAGTGGTTCACGCACATGTCAATCATTTAATTTTGTGCATGAAATATTTTATCATTCATCTTTAGTGCTAGGATACAGGCTGGTCTCATATCGAAACTCTTGGCTTACGATTCACATAAACGTTTTACGGCAGTGAGGCATAGTTCTGTTGAGTAACGGCAAGAACATGTGGCATCCCTCGATATTTCGATTTTCTTTTAACAGTTGGTGGTACTTAATTTCATTTGTGTAATAATTCATGGGATATTATATCTTTATTTACCTCATTTAAAAGGGATAATTTTTGTATGATTGTGTTAAAATTGTTAACCTAAAGATGAAGGATTTACGATATCACATTCAATTTCATTTTTTTTTTCAGTCAGGGTATACGATCATTTAGATAAAATATTTGGGAGGTGTAATTTCTTAAAATATTTTTTTACTTAAGGGAAAATATGTAAAGGGGTTGATTTTCTTAGTGAAACATCAAACAAACTCAGTTACATAGTTTGTTTTATTTAATCTATTATACTTTAAGTATAAATGCAAACTTTGCTTTAATTCACAGAGTTGCAAGTGGTGGTGTAGCAAGAACGCACCCACACATTTTTACAAATCTATTTTTTCTTATGACTAGTATAGAGTGTCACACATCGTGGAGATTCCATTTTTTCTTATCACTAGCATAGAGGGTCACACATCGTGGAGATTCCATTTTTTCTTATGACTAGCATAGAGGTTCACACAGAGTTGTGACTCCATTTTTCTTATGACTAGCATAGAGGTTCACCCAGAGTTGTGACTCCATTTTTCTTATGACTAGCATAGAGGTTCACTCAGAGTTGTGATCCCATTTTTTTTTTTGACTAGCATAGAGGTTCACCCATAGTTGTGATTCCATTTTTTTATGACTAGCATAGAGGTTTACACACAGTTGTGATTCCTTTTTTCTTATGAATAGCATAGAGGTTCAACCATAGTTGTGATTCCATTTTTTTATGACTAGCATAGAGGTTCACCAATAGTTGTGATTCATTTTTTTTATGACTAGCATAGAGGTTCACTCATAGTTGTGATTCCATTTTTTTTATGTCTAGCATAGAGGTTCACCCATATTTGTGATTCAATTTTTCTTATGACTAGCATAGAGGTTCACCCACAGTTGTGATTCCATTTTTTTTTCATGACTAGCATAGAGGTTCACTCATAGTTTTGATTCCATCTTTTTTTATGACTAGCATAGAGGTTCATTCATTGTTGTGATTCCATCTTTTTTATGAATAGCATAGAGGGTCATCCATAGTTGCGATTCTAATTGTTTTCATGACTAGCATAGAGGGTCACCCATAATTGTGATTCCATTATTTTATGACTAGCATAGAGGTTCCCCCATAGTTGTGATTCCATTTTGTTATGACTAGCATAGCGGATTACCCATAGTTGTGATTCCATTTTTCTTATGACTAGCATAGGGGTTCACCCATAGTTGTGATTCCATTTTATTTTGTCTAGCATAGAGGGTCACCCATAGTTGTAATTCCATTTTATTTTGTCCAGCACAGTTTTTATATATATCGTTACTTGTTTTAGACGCATTGCAACCAGAGAGCCTACGCAAGCACCCATTGGCACGCTCCCTGTTTTCCAAGTTAGGCTACTGTTTAATTTCTTGCGAGGCTTACTATTTGGTGAC
>NC_090741.1:107607052-107609552 GCF_036898095.1 Palaemon carinicauda | reverse complement strand
ATATATATATATATATATATATATATATATATATATATATATATATATATATATATATATATATATATACATATATATATATATATATATATATATATATATATATATACTGTATATATATATATATATATATATATATATATATATATAAATATATATATAATATATATATATATATAAATATATATATATATATATATATATATATATATATATATATATATATATATATATATATATATATATATATGTTTGTGTATGTGTGTTTACATAACACTATTTATCTGCAATTGGATGTTAAGGGCATACCATTTCTTAATAAGAACATTAAAACTACAGTCTAACCTCTCTGTTTTATATATATATATATATATATTATATATATATAGAGAGAGAGAGAGAGAGAGAGAGAGAGAGAGAGAGAGAGAGAGAGAGAGAGAGAGAGAGAGAGAGAGAGAGAGAGAGTTGAGAATGGTAAAGGTAATAAGAATGTATTAGTTATTACTCTCTCTCTCTCTCTCTCTCTCTCTCTCTCTCTCTCTCTCTCTCTCTCTCTCTCTCTCTCTGTGCGTGAGTGTGTGTGTCCATGAAAGTTTTGCACCATATTACTTAACTAAATTACCAAATTCACTACTGAGTAAAACTGCAAAGATCCACTTCAATGATCGAACTCTGGGTGTCTAGCTATACGAGTGCTACACTGGTCTCTATAAGAAAAAAAAAGAGAAGCTTTTACTACTAAAGCCAAATTTCTGTTTATTTTCAGCAGAACATTTAACGTCATAGTAATGTATAGGGTAGAAAAAAACATTGATTATTATTATTATTATTATTATTATTATTATTATTATTATTATCTAAGATACGACCCTAGTTGGAAAAGCAAGATGCTATAAGCCTAAGGGATCCAACAGGGAAAATAGCCCAGTGAAGAAAGGAAAAAAGGATTAAACAAACGATATGAGAAATAATTAAATATTAATGAAATATTTCGAAAAGAGTAACAACACTAAAACGGATATATCATATATGAACTACAAAAACATTTTCTGTAAGTTTTAGGGCCAACACTTTAAAACCAAGAAAGATATTCTATTTAATTTTCCGGAATCAGAATTGATCCGATAAACTTCATTCGAGCGTAGGTCTTATGTTTTACTCCTGTGGAAATACAAATACCAAAGGATCAGTTTGATTTAACACCGTTGATGAGGAAACATTCTCTCTCTCTCTCTCCCTCTCTCTCTCTCTCTCTCTCTCTCTCTCTCTCTCTCTCTCTCTCTCTCTCTCTCTCTCTCTCTCTCTCATAGAAGAAAACAGAAAATGAAGATTCTTTGGAATTTGACGTCTATAATGAAGGGATCTTTTCATGTGAGGTTTTAACGATAACAAACCGAACGGATTGTTAGAGATTTACGATATATAATGAAGCACGCCCCCACCCCCTTCTCTCTCTCTCCCTCTCTCTCTCTCTCTCTCTCTCTCTCTCTCTCTCTCTCTCTCTCTCTCTCTCTCTCTCTCTCTCTCTCTCTCTCTCTCTGTGAAAAAAAGCGTAGGTTGAATTGTAATTACTTCAATTAATGGAGGTTTCATATATTTCACTGTCCCGTGTGAAATCCTTTACAGCTTCCGAAATAGATTGCTATTATAAAAGATATGATAATAATATGCAATATAATTACTCAATGAAATTTTAAGCATATATATATATATATATATATATATATATAATATATATATATATATATATATATCAGAGTATAAAAGGCAGAAGACAAAATCGTCAAATACCTGCAATTCTTATAAAACATCGGTGTTAATTTCTATCATTCTAAAACCTAAACAAAAGAATGCTGTTCAGAGTAAATATCTTCTATAATATGTTGATATGAATCAATAATAAATAAAACTAGATCCATTGAATAAAAAAATTGAGCAGACCTAATATAAGGAAAAAGAATCACAAGGATACGAGTGCAAAATAAAGAGATTTCAAACAAATCAAGGGAAAGAAGTGAAAATGACAGATAGCGAGCCAAGAAAATTTACGGGTATAGACTGTCATAGTAAGCCCATAAGCATATTGAATTATTCTTGAATAGATCAATAAACAGTAGTGTGAATATATAGATTATAATTATTATTATTATTATTATTATTATTATTATTATTATTATTATTATTATTATTGTTGTTGTTGTTGATGTTGTTACTGTTGTTGTTACTATGATATATATTGTCATTATTATCATCAGCATCCTCACCATCATTATTTTCATTATTTTAAAGGAAGTAATTATGAAATATTTAATTGAATATCGGGGTAAAAAAAAGAAAAAAAACACCTTTGTCACAATAAAAAGAAATCGGCATAATTCTTCAAATATTAATTGTATTTACCGAATCATTATTTTAATTTGAACAGAGATTGTATAAAAAAAAGTACATTATACCTAATTAATCATTAAAGGGGCTATAGTTACCATGCAAATAATTCCAT
>NC_090741.1:107589552-107599552 GCF_036898095.1 Palaemon carinicauda | reverse complement strand
TTTTGTTTTAGGGGATCGAACATGATGTGTGGGTGACGGATATATTACTTTTTGGAGGCAGAGAACCCAAGTATGTCATCCACATAACATGCACAAAAGGGTAAGTCCCCTAATATGCCATCCATAAGGCCTTAAAAAATGGCCCTAATATTATGAAGGATAAAACAAGAATAATTAAAGGTGTGTGTACCAAAGGGGTGGATAATGGCGGTCTTGGGGATGTCTTCTGAGTAGTTCATATGAACTTGGTAACACTTCTTCAGGAAGTGAAGGGTGGAGTAAACCTTCACTTTGTGCAAGTAGAAGGTTATGTCGGCGAGGGTTGGGAAAGGATAGAGATCCGGTTCTAACTCTATGTTCGAAAGCCTATAATCCCCACACAGATGCAGAGAGCTAGCTTTCTTCAGGCTGATGTGTAAGAGTAACGACCATGGGCTTGAGGTATTTTGACAAAGACCCATTTCTTCCATTTCGGCAAACTTTTGTTTTGTGGCTCCCAAATGGTCCGATGCCAGATGCCTGGATTTGGTGAATACTGCGTCAGCATTGTCTTGATATGATAATTAATTCCCTGTTTTACAGGAACCGTGGCCGTTTGGCAAAGCTCTAGACAAAAAACTTCCTGCTATGACGTGAGGAGGTGGGCATAGGTATCCTTGGGTGCGCTGAGGTAGAGAGCAATGTTGTAGGGAGCAAGCTAAAGAGGTTTCAATAAGTAGAAGTCTACATTTATTTAGCGTTGGCGAGCAACATCAACCAGGAGGTGGAAATGGGTGAGAATATCTGCGCTGAGAAATGACAATGTGAAGTCAGCGACAAGAAAATTCTATTGATATTCACCGCTTCCAAACTATGATGTTAGGGTACCAAAACACGGGAGTAAGGGTTGTAGATCCATTGACAGCTACTAGGCAGATTTTGGCAATGTTAGACAGACTGCATCATATCCTGGAGACTTGCCTAGGTAGAAGAAAAGGGCTAGCACCCATGTCTACAAAAAATAGAATGCCCAAACCTGCATCATGTAAAATAAAAAGATTGAGGATAGTGGAGCCATCGCATTGAGCAATGGCCTAGTTACAGGTTACAGGTTTTTTGGCCACTGATAATTATTCTCACTTTTCTTTGCAACAGCCACAAATCTGGAGAGTTACTAGTATAACTGCAGCTGATGAGGATCAGTAAGTGGCTGTAGATGTCGTTTGTTTGGGGGTGAGCGAGAGGTGGCATGTGTTGGTGGTCGTCGGCTTTGTCACCACTACGGCAAATCCTGGGGTGGGCTTCTGTGTCCCATTGTATTCACGTCAATGCAAGTTGATGTTGAATAGTTGTCCTCTTTATTAGAATTGGGGGTGTTGATGGAGGTCTTGAAGGTGGCAAAGTAGCTGTTCATAAGGGCATCCTTAATGTGTAAGATATCAACATCGAGGAAGGAAGCATGTACAGATTTGAGTAAGCATTGCACTCAAAGGGCACAAAGTAGGTTCACCTGCTGAGGAAAGCAGTCTGTGGCAAGTTGCAGTTGAGCGATAATAGGCACTTCCCTTAGAGAAGCCTTTTGTTCCCTGACATTTGTTGAGAGAGGTAAAAAAGTTTGGCTACACGGGTGGCTGCCGATGCTGAGTACTGCTCCAGGATGTATGTTTTGATGACGTCATGCACTATCGGGGTGTCCCCTCGGTCGCATAGCATATAGGAGATTCCTAGGAAAGTGCTCTCAGTGATAGCTGTGAGAACATAGCCTGGTTTGGTGCTTGAACGAGTCATGTCCTTAATTCTAAACTGGACCTTGGCGCACTGAAACCAAGTGAATGCCTATGTAATGGTGAAAGGCTGTAGTTTCAAAGGGTATGATGTTGAAAAGAGAGTTAGAGTCAGAGGACAGCATCATCAAACAATATGACGAAATAGTGAGGGATGAATATGGAAGAAGTTGGACACTCTGGTGGTCACCAATGTGCGAGGAAGCCGTTAGGTAATAATTGAGAAGCGGGGTGAATGCAACTAAAGTCTATTAAACATACATCGAGCTTAAATTCCTGGACTAGTGACCAAGAATGTCACAAAAATCAAACAAAATCAAACATGAGATATAGGAATTATACAGTTAGGGAAGAGCTAGTGATAAGATAAAGAAAAAGTGTAACCATTCCTGTGTATGAGGGTGTATGAATATATGCGGTAAATTTGTCTTTTATTGCCAGTCCACACTTGCTAAAGTTCTGAGTTCGTCTTTTTCTTAATTTCCCTGCTTCATTTGTAATTTATAGGGAGCAATTCTTTCATTCTTAATGTCCATTTTTATCTTTGATTCTCATTATACATGGTGACCACGTCAATTTCTTTTTCTTGCAGTTTGTTATAATAACCTCTTCTTTAGTTTGCTCTCTTATTCATGCTGCTCTTTTTTTGCCTCTTAGTGCTATTCTCATCATTATCCTTTCGATAACTCTTTGAGTTGTAATTACCTCATGTTCTAAGGCTTTAGAAAGGCTCCAATATTCCGATACATAAGTTATTACTTATAGGACCATCCGTTTTTAGAAAAGGTGACATTTTACATTTTATAATCTCATTTTGCTTACCAAAAGCTCTCCATCCTATACTTTTCCTTTTTTTTCGAATATTGGCGTCGTGACCTAGGAAAAATGCTTACTGTCTCTCCTAAGTATGCACAAGCATTAACAATCAGGAGAGGTTCGCCTATAATCCTTATTTGTTAGCTCTCTTCATTTTCATTGAAAATTATCTTTTTTTTTCTTACTAATATTCATTTTCGCTCCTACATTTCTGGTTTCTCTCTTCAACTCCTTTATCATCCTTTTAAAATTCTCTCAATATTCACTAAACAGAATTATGTCATCTGCATATCCTAAGTTGTTAATGTATTTTCCATTAAAATCAATTGCCACATTCTCCTAGTGGTAATCTCTTTGAAACTTCTAAACATGCTGAGAATAATTAGGGAGAAATGGGGTCTCCCGGAATTTTCTCTTTAATTTTATGTAGTTTTAGGATTGTTCTACTTCCTGTAGAAATAACTTCATGAGTTATAAAATCTATTCCTTGACTCTTGGGGCCTGTCCCTTCTGCTTAAGTTTTGACAGAATCAAAAACTTTCTCATAGTCTATAAATACCGCACATAGTGGTTTTTCATAAATTACCCTGTTTATTTTTCCATTAGCTGATTAATTAAATGGATAGGGTCATTTGTTAAATACCCACATCTGATGACTGTCTGCTCTTATAGTTGATTAAAATGTAGTTGTCTTTCTATTGGGCCAAATATGATTTTTATAATTACCTTATATTGAAGAGAGCAAACTTAATAGACGCTATCTTTTTCCGGTCTTTTGTGTATTCCTTTTTTCGAATTAGTGTAATGATAATATCTTTCCAAGCTATAGGAAACATGCATTCGTTTTTCCATCTATTATCAAATCAATTGTTAAGACATCTCAAGATGCTTTTGCTCTTGTCATGCCTTATAATTCTTTCTTTACTTCTTCTACTGTCACGTTTGGTAATGGTTTAGGTGTTTCATTATTTCTATTGGCAAAGTCACTCTCGTATGGTATTGTGTAGAAATCTTCTGGAATTTTCATTGCCCCTTCTCTATTATTGATAATATTTCCATTTCCATCCTATAAGACAAACATATGTTGGCATCCTGTCCCAAGTCTTTTTTTCATCAATTTGATGCCCAAGCCTGTCTTTAGTGCTTCCTCAATATTAGTCTGATTGCGTTAACCAATATTTTGGTTTTTTAGTTTGTTTACTGTTCTGGATAGTTCTGGTTATTATACTTCATCTCTCTTGCTTTTTACCAATATTTCTAAGCTTTTCTTTATTGGATATTTGGTCTTTTCTCATAGTTTTCCTTCATTTTGTTTACAAACTTTTTCACCTCTCTTGTGCTGATTCTAATATATATTTAGTTAAATTACTATTCATTTCTCCTCTACATACTTCCATTTCAAAATGTAAATGGAAAAACATTTCTTTTTTTTTGTATAATAAGCTCAACACATTTTTCTCTAATGAAAAAAGTGTTTATTTTCTTTTTAAATTATTAGTTTCTCTCTATCTTTCCTTATAGTGGGGTACCATAGCAGCCCTTTTGTGGATTTTGTGATAAAAGAATCAAATGTTACTCAAATGTACATTATTATATTGCGAACATTTTCCGATATTGGGCACTTGAAGTTCTCTCCTTATGTCTACCATATTCATTTTAAAGATCGTCGTCACTTGAGATCTACGTGTCCTATTATACTCTGACAAAATAAAGATATTTACTGAGTCTGATATCAAAATGTATGATTTTTGGGGGAAGAAATCAAATGGTGCTAATTGTCACATGATACTCTCAAGTATTAGCGGCTATTAATTTTCAAAATAGCTGCCAAGTAAAAATATATTTGCTATTATTTCTGGCACTAATACAGTTATTGACTTGATTTCTGGTGTCAAAACGTATGTTTACGTGATAGTGATGGTGTTGGCAGTGGTGCTGGTGGTGTTGGTGGTGGTAGTGGTGGTGATGGTGATGGTAATGGTGGTGGTGGTGGTGATGGTGATGGTAATGGTGGTGGTGGTGGTGGTGTTGGTGGTAGTAGCTGTTATGCTGATTGCAGTAGATATAATGGTGTAGTAGTGTAGTATTGTTGATACTAGTGGTATAGTAGCGATGACAACAGGAATGTTAACATTATCCATTTCATTGCAAGTTTGGGCGACCCCTCCACCAAGTCCAAGAACTTCAGACTAGCTGCTAATGTTGGTGAGGGAACTTCACCATCAACATCCCTGCACCTCACCACAACTGACTGAAGGTTATGCCTCATATGTCAAGAGGAGAAGACGGAGACACTAACCACACCTGCCTAAGAAAGAGAAAAGATATTTTAAATGGGTACAGTTTACTCGCAAAAAACTTGGTTTAATTGCGTGAACTTGGAGGGACATGGAAAGACTCGATAATTTTCATGGCATTGAAGCTGTGATGGTTGCACGAGGGGCAGAATATCATCATATATGCAGGCTTCAGTACAACATTGCCAAAATACAGAGAGGACAAAAGGGAGCACTCAGGATAGATGGTGAGAGCGATGGGGAACGAGCTGCATGCAAATGCACCAGATTACATTCAGGCTCAAAGAGTAGAGAGAAGAAGGTTCCAGACACGTGTTTCTTCTGTAAGTAGCCTGCTGGGGATGACAGTCTTTGCAAAGATGCAACATTCCAATATTTTGATGGCGCTTAAAGGAGAGGTCGGTGGTGTTCTTGCGAAAGTCCGAGAGCTTGATAGTGATAGTAAGGCAATTTATCTTGCCATTGCTTCACTGATTGATCACCGTCATGTGTATGGAGAAGCCAAGCTCTTCACAGGATTCCCTAAAAGATCTCAGAAGAATCTGTGCCACCATTGCTGCTTTCCCTAGTCATAGAGAACCTAGAGAGTACCAGTATCAAGGAATACTAACCTTACAACAATATCTGCAGCCCAGACACTGAAGTTCAACAGCATCAAACACACTTACATATCGCTGCTTGAATCTCACACAGCCCAGCATGAACAATATGCAATACTCATCTAGACAGTAGACACTGATGGGATGATGGCAGTGTCTCTGGCACAAGAGATGATATCAGAAGACAAACTGTAGCTGGGTTTTGGAACAGGCCAGAGTTTCTGATATCTAGCAGCATACAAAATAGCAGCTGGGCTGGGACAAAAGAAGACTTGTGCACTGCCAATAAACCACGCTCTAACTTGATTCGATACTGTGTAGTTTTCCATACTTAGCAAGATGACTGCATGGGAAGTTTTGAAGGTACTGCCAGAAATCCTTGAGCCGCTGCTGCTGCTGTTCTCTGCGCAGCACAATGTACCAGACAATGCTATGTGCATTATCAAGAGAATCGTGATCCTGTTGTATAACCGAACCAGCAAATTCACAGACATTGACAAGGCCAAGAGGAAACTATTTGCAAGGAAGAACAATGTACAGCTTATCCATCCAATGAAGGGAGCTCTGAAAGAACTTGTCATGAGGGCAGTTTATCGAAATGGACATGTGTGGGGCCAGATAGTGATGCCAGCACCTGGCCCGAGTTCCCTCCACCAATCAACTAAGATTGGTCAAGTACTAGAGAATTTCAATACTCACCTTACCAGTCCAGATCACCTGAGGCATCTCAAAGCTGCATTGAGCTCGTTTCTTGCAAGGAAAAAGAAGGGTGTGTGAGGCTCTGCAGGTGCAAAAAGACTGCCCTTCCGTGCTCAGCCCTCTGATTGTGAAGGGCATTGCAAATGGTGCTGATTCCACAACATACATGTACTTATGTTAATGCTGAACTCGTTAACATGATCTCGTTTATATACATGTATTTTCAGTACCGGTATATACCTAGCCTTAGATAGCAGACTATTGAAGAATGGCAGTGTACACCTAGCCTCAGATACTACACCATATAGCATGAGAGTATTCACTAAAATCATACTTTCCAAAGTATTGTGTTGGATCTAATATTTGCGTACATTATTTCTGAATACAAATATAGGGCAGACTGTGATAGACGATACCAAGTGGCAACTAGTACCATGTGACTCCTTAACCTCCCCCCCAATAAAAAACATATATTTAGATACTTGAATGAAGTCAATAACTTCATTATGTCCAAAGATAATAGCAAACGTAAATTTCAAGTGGGGTCAAGTTTATATTTCAATATGGTGGACATACAGAGAGAACGTCATTTGGCCTAATGTCTGAAAATTTTCTCAACATATTAATGCACACTTGTGCCAAAATTGGTGCTGATATTACAAGATGCCCCCTTTGAATAAGCCACCCCACTACTAGATCTGAAAATTTTTGCTTTTCACCATTCTATGGTCAGCTGACTTTAAGATGTTTATTGCTTTTATATCTCTACTCAAATTAACTATTTCAGTCAGAATATTTTTTTTAACCTTTTGGGATTTTCCATGTCCATTTTCTATGTTTCATTTAATAAAATACATGTTCTTCATGATTTTAAGGTTGTTTCCTTCAGCAAATTTATAAGCATAACCTTTCTATCATTCCTTGTCCCTACTCCAAATTTACGTACTACTGATTATCTTCTCTTCTTTTGACTTACTTTAGCAAATAACTCCAAACAAAAGTGAATTTAATAATCCTTTCCTAGATATCTCCAAATTTTCATAAATATTATCGATTTCTTCCTCTGCATGGAATGTTGCTGGGGCACACGTTTGGGTGACCTTCCATTTTTACTTCCTATTCAGTTTGATAATTAATCATACAATTTTATCACAATTACTTCAAAATTATTCTAGGTTATATGCAATACTTTATTAATAAGAAAGCCCACTCCATTTTTCTTGGTTTCTTTCATATCCTCTTAAGTAAAATATATGACCCTATCCTAATTACAGTCAGTCCTATTATATCTCAATTTAATTATTGTAGCACTTCTAGTAACATCGCAAGATATTTTTCCTTAGACAGGTTTCTAATGTTATAGGTTGCAAACTTCAGTTACCCAAGTTGGTATGTTCTAGTCCAAATATTTAAGCACCCCATGCAGTGGGCTGTACCTGGCCGCCACCTTGACCAGTCATTCATGAAATAATCTATTGCATTAAGAGAAATGTTTTCAACATAGGCCTATTTGATTTAAATTTATTGAGGTAATATTCTGATTTTTTGTATTCTTTTCTAAACAAAGTTATATTATTTTTCCTCAACTTTTCCAAAAAGTATTCATATAATACCTCATAATAAACCAAACGAGTTTAGTTGAATTACGGAATTTTTTTTCATATATGACAATACTGCTAGATAATATAATTTTTTCTCATATGTTCATATTCACATTACTGTACAATTGTTATTTTCTGTTGATACGATTCTGCAGAAGCTACATATCAATGAATTATATTAAATAGAATCACAGGGAAGAAATACTTTTTTTTTTTTCAGAATAATAAACTTTTCTTGGCAAACTCTTTTCGCTGAGTGACAATGATAATGAGTCTTAGCAACGACCGGATACTTTACTTCTTTATATACATCCACACACAAATGTACTTTTTTATTTCTCCGTATATATATATATATATATATATATATATATATATATATATATATATATATATATATATATATATATATATATATATATGTATGTATATATATATATATATATATATATATATATATATATATATATATATACAAATACATATATATATATATACTGTATATATATATATATATATATATATATATATATATATATATATAAATGATTTTATGGAATCTGTGTTCTTTTGGTGTATGCAATGAAAAGTTATTAGTATGACGCCAAAGAAATTTGAGCCAGTCAATCAACCATTAAGACCTAACGGATATGCTCAATTAAGAGTAGTGATCGTTTGACTTCATATCTCTTCTATTGAATTAGAAAGCATCTGCAGTTCGGACATACGAATGATTGTAATTTTCAATAAAGAAACCAAACACTTCAAAAAGCCCATTTCCTCAAGTCCAGGTTATTCAGTGATTCTATATTAACAAAAGCATCATGAATAAAATGCAAATATTCGTTTCCTCTGCCGTCTTCTGCTGCATCAAATGATTCAGAGATCATTTCCTGACTTGAAAGAATTATGCAATTTACTGAAATCAAACTCTGTTTGAAGTTTACGGCTGATATTCTGGAGTGCTATTGATGTTTGTAATTAGCCCATGAGCATATGGTCATCAAAATTTCTTATGTCTACATAGTTTCTAAACTGAATGATATCTATAACTGTTCGTGATGAAGAAAAAGATTCGAACTCTCGTAAGGATAACATTGTTCAGAAACTACTTATAGAAATGTAAGTCGCCTACTATTCAAAAGAGGCCATTGTTACCAAAATTGAAGGACCATTGCAATAAAGAAGAGCATTGTAAATTTTAAAAGAAAACTTTGATCCAGTAACTAAGATAAAAGATATAAATAAACCGTATGAATGATTCTGGGTTGCTATATTTGTAGTCCTTCAAAATGCTTTGGTGTAAGGTGAAGGTGAAATGTATAACACTTTTGTTTTTGCATTCATTTGTTTAATCAATTCCTTGTGATCTTAGTTACGCTACGTAATCCCATCCTACTTTTAAAGTGGATACTATTCTCTGGAGGTATTGCAAATGTATATGGATTTTGAACAGGCTGGAAGATGGGTTTATGCGAGGCTCCAGTTAGATGAAAACTGAGAAGGGAGGTGAATGCAACTAACTTTATTTCGACGGAGCAAGAGTTCATACGGAGCCCGTTTCAAGCAAGAATATATAACATATAGAAAAAAAAAACTGAAAAAAAAAACGCATTACCGTTACAGTGTACGAGCTTGTGTGATTCACGTGCAGTACAAGATTGAAGTGATTCCTTTTCTTTTTCCGATATTTCTGATGTTTAGCTAGTAGTGTCAGGTAAGGATTAGAAACGTCTGTTTAACAGAAACATTCTGTAACATAAGTAAGCGACCATTTTCTTCTTCTTCTTCTTCTTCTTCTTCTTCTTCTTCTTCTTCTTCTTCTTTTCAAATTTCCGTAACATGAAAATATTTTATTTTTAGTCTTATTCCACTTTTATTCCAAATTTGATTAATGATCAATTTTGGATAGTGTATAATGCAGGCAAATTATATTTGAAAACCTTACTTGTTTTCAAGGTAAAATTTGAAGGCTAATATAAATTATGTATTTTTTATACAAAAAATTATAGTTATCTATAACACATTATTTGAAGAATTAAAATTCTTAGTTCAATTTATCTTGCAAAATAATGATTATAACAAAAATAATGATAATGGAATCGTCTTTATCACATTGGATCAAATACTCATGAGTATAACAAGTTTTTATTTTCCTGATTAATGTAAACTGCACAAGTTTAAAGAAACTTACTTCTAATGACTCCTTTGTTTTGGTTTACTTT
>NC_090741.1:107574552-107582052 GCF_036898095.1 Palaemon carinicauda | reverse complement strand
ATGTGAAGGATGCAGTCTAAGCAAATAAAAAGTCTGGCATGTATAGATAAATTGTCTGGCGAAGATGGACGCACTACATTCAAATAGACATTTATTTTAAATAAATGACTAAAAGAGATAGTTAGCAAAACGAATGTAGTTTGACAATGGGATTATACCTGAAACAAGTACAGGAATCGTATTCTTTCTTGAAGGAATGAAGTCAAGAAATGCCACTCTAGATTGAAGAGAAGGTAAAAGATAACCGCTCTTCATAAAAACCTGTACTGGTTACCATTAACTGCCCTATGTACTACGTACACCGGCACTAGAGCTATCTGTATAATTCGACACCTAGGATTTTAGAACAGAGCTAGTGCTACCATGGTAACACATAAATAAAATAAGGCATAATTAAAAAGGATGACTTCCTCTCCCCTTAATTGACAGTCCCAGTCAATTATCTGTTCATCGTAGAATAAACGGCAGAGTAAATAAGTTATCTGACGTCACCACATATTGCTTCAGATCATGGACTAGCAAAGCATAGTGTTTGTAGAACATCCTGGATGATTCCTATCCAGAACATGTCCAAGGACAAGGGAAGACCCAAACCAAAAAGTGTATCACAAAAAATTAGGGGGAAGGTTTTAGAACACTACCTGCCGCCACTACAAAGTGTTTCAGTTCATGCACTTGTTTTGCGTAGTGTTTGTAAAACACCCAGGATGATTTCCATCCAGTGTATGAACGAAGACGCTCAAAGTCCATGTACTGAAAGAAGTTCAGTGAGGAAGCAATCTTTCTCGGATCATGACCTGCAGGAGTACTGTCCGGATCCGCTCTACGAATAAAGTAGGTGAGCTTCGGCCTTAGTTGATTTAAAGATAAATTGGATCCCGAAGTTTCTCCTCTAAAGAGCTGACCTCCCCAAAAGTCTGAAGTTCTACGAAGATAGACCTTTAGACACTCTACAGGACATAGAGAGACATCTTCCTTCAGAGGACAGATTCTCCAGGGATCTCACCTCTTAGTGGGTAGCTGGTTTTTAGCGAGAAATGATGAATCAGGGAAGAGATTGAGTTCTCCTAAATCTGTGGACTGGATGTGGTCCTAATCTCTCGATAGAGCCACTATTTCACTAACTCTAGCCCCAGAGGCTATAGCAAACAGGAAAATAATCTTTTGGGTTAGATCCTTAAGAGAACAATCTTCATTGTTCACCGATGAGGCATAATGTAAGACCTTGTCCAAAGACCAAGAGATGGGCTTTGGTGGTGCTGCAGGTCTAAGTCTAGCACATGCTTTCGGAATCTTGTTAAAGATTTTATTTGCCAGATCCACTTGGAAGGTATATAGGAGAGGTCTAGTCAAGGTCGATTTGCACGTATTTATTGTATTGGCCACCAACCCCTGGCTATGAAGGTGGACAAAGAAGGACAGATAGAAGTTCATAGAAATTTCTTTCGGTCCTTTTGATTTAACAAACTCCACCCACTTCTTCCAGGAAGACTCATATTGTCTTTTAGTAGACTTAGCCTTGTATTCTTCTAAGAATCCTATATTGCCTTCTGAGATCCCAAACCTTTTTCTAACCGCTAGAGCAAGAAATTCATGAAATGAAGGGTTTGGGTTCTCTGTGAAAAACCGAAGGCAGTTAATTTCTGAGCCTTCGGAAATATACCTAGGATCGGAGCTAGGACCGGCCTCATCTAGTCTATCAGACCCATTAGAAGAACCTCGAATGGGGCTATTTAGCGAGGTAGTTTCTTGAAGACGCTCCTGATGAAGAGGTCGAACTCCAGTTCCGGGACTTGTTCCAATTTGGGAGGGAATATGTCTGCATCCATGGACCATTCAAACTATCGCCTTGGACCGTGATAGAGTATCCACCGTCACATCGTGGATCAAATGTAAATGAACTGCTGTTAGGTGCCATCCCTTTAGGAAAAGAATGGGTAACATCACTAAGACTGTACGAGACGTTCGATTGTGACATCTTAATATCACTTTGGTGTACCAGCTCAGACGTAGAGAGTCTGATCTGTGTGGAGGGTGCTTCCCCGCCCACGAAAGGACCATCAGAGTCATGGGACTTTCGTGTTTTAACTTTTGTTAAAGAGGCGATTAAAGAGGGACTGATCTCAGTCTTTTTTTTATCTCTTCAAGCGTTTGATGCATGTTTTCTCCAGGCTCTTAACGTATCTTTCCGATGTGCACTTTGCACTAGGTCTGTCACTAATGCAAACTGGGGAAAGTTTAGCACTTTTCCTTGTTGGCATTTTGGGAATCTGATCGATTAGCTGAATCTCCTGACAGACCTTGTGAGCTCCTTTTAACTTCCCGAGGGAAAAAGGGGCTAATGTGACTGAGGGCTTCGATGGTTTTTTAGCCATCGAAACCCTAGAGCTGGAGAAAGTCGAGACTTCTAGAAGCATATCTTGCATTTGTGATGTCCCAGGAACCGGGTCATCACTATGAAGATACTTAGGACTGTGAGTCTGATACGTATCTATTCTAGGATGGATGTTACTCTCCCTGACATGAATCCTAGGCAGGAGGAAGGGGGGTGGTTGACTGGAAGGTTCCAGAGGACACCTTTCAGGTCTGACAAGACTACGAACACCCTTAGTTGGAACAAGGTCCATATGTTCAGAAGGATTAACATTCAGAACTTGCAGATTATTATGAACTTGTTGAGTAGCGACAGGTTCAGAATGACTCGGGGACTTCTTGAGTCCTTCTTGTGAACACAAAATAGCCTTCCCTGGGACTCGATGAGCCGTAGGTTTCTTACTACCTGTATGCTCTATAGCTCTCAGGTATACTCCTCCAGGAGGGTTTTGAGCTGTAGGAGAAGGTAAGGAGATAATAGTAGGGACATTTCTGTTCCCCATCAATGGCTCATCTTGAATAAGCTCTGGACCGAAGGATCGAAGGTCTTGCGATCCTGAGGGAATGTTCCTCCCAGCCGAAGCGTCTTTATGCTTCGAACTGCCAGTAGGTTTAGACTTTTGACCATCTGCCTGTAGCATCTTGGTCACTAGAATTATGGGCCGTTGTTGAGCAGCCCAGATATTTCCAGTATTTTTCGATCTTCTTTTTAGGTTGGGGACCCACAAGCACAGAAGATTTTCTCTTTGAGGGAATGCCCCATTTTTGGGGAAGACTTATGTTTTCCATGGCGGCATTCTTAATTACTTCCTTAATGACCTCTTGTGGGAAGAGGTCTTTACCCCAAATGTTGGAAGATATTAGCTTCCTTGTTTCGTGTTTCACCGTTGCAGCAGCAAACACAAACTCTCTACATGCTCTCCTAGCCTTGACAAAGGCGTAAAGGTCCTTTACCAAGGTAGCCATATGCATTTTGGCTAAGACCATGAGCATGTCTGGGGTGTTCTCGTAAGTTGAACAGAACTCTATGTAGTTTTGTAGAGAAAGGGATGTCGCCAGTCTCTCCTTTGACTCGTGTTCATTAAACAAGAGCAAATCGGACAATTTAGGGAGACATACATTAAATTGTCGGTTTGCGACATCCTTGTCTAATTTTCCTACTGAAAATGTTAAATGGACTTCCTTCCCATCCTTTTCCTGTCCGGGAAAAGCTGGTGACAAAGGCTTTCACTCATCGAGTGTGGGACATGACTCACCCGCCTCTACAGCTTTGGTAACGGAAGTAAATGCCTTCCCCTAGGAGAGTGAAGCAGGAGCAAGAAAGGAAGGGTGTATGTTATTTAGTGAGAAAACCGTCGTCTCTGAATAACCTACCTTCTTCAGATTATCTGAAAGGATAGTCTGTGCCTTATCATGATCAAGAATCATGACCTCCTTTTGTTCCGTTCTTTTCCTTGTCTTTGGTTCGAACCTCAGTCGAACCCAACAATTAGGGAAAACCTTAGAGCTTGGCCAGAATTGGATTTTGTCCAAGGGAACAGTACCTATTTTCTCTGAAATGAAGAGATTGCCATTTGAAATCGACATCTGCTCCGCAAACCTCCAGGGATTGGTTAAGGACCATGAAGGAAGGTCTTGATTCATGGGTCGTTTAACTGACCTGTTCTATCTTGTGTTTTACTTCCCGCTTTTTGCTTTGTTTACTAAAGCTCTCTATCTGATTCTTCAGTTGGATACATAATTGTACCACATTATCCCATAGAGGGGTAAAAGACGAAGATGTTGACATCGATGGCTCTTTAGCCAGCAAAGGTGGAGGAAAGTCCGATACAACATATTTCTCTTCTACCTAAGGGCACTTCTTGCCCTCGATCCCAAAGGTTATCTCGCCATCAGGGAACGTAGTTGACTCCTGAGGCACTACTATTTCCTCACTTAGCTCTGGAAATGATAGCTTACGCATCCTATCATTAGGTAAGAAAGGTCCCGGAGAGATTTTTTGGAAGCCTCTCACCCAGTTACGTAATTTATACTGTGCTATATCCTTAGTCTCTGTAGACTTGGGATTATCAAAACCTTCAGACATCAATGTCCAACATATATTGCAACCCTGTGGGTTCCAATAATGTAGGGATCCGGAAAAAATATTGCAGGGGGCATGTAACCTGCAAGAATTATGACCATAAAAGTCCTTACCCTTGGCTCTGCAGTTGACTGCCGTACAAAGTATCTGGTGTTCCATCTGTAAAGAAAGGAAAACTAAATGAGTATATAATGGATTGTTACTTTAATAATCAACATGTAAATGTCATCTACAACAGAATAGCTTAGGATAGAAGCTATAAAGGGATAGTAGGAGATACATAACTGTATACCTCCGCTAGCAAATGCTGCTACCTCCCTCAGAATTAACTTACATGGAGCCTTCTCTGTGAGAAAATCCAAGTAGAAGGGTTATTTACCCTTAGGGGAAGAGAAGTATCAATTAACTATCCCAAAATTTTTAATACTGTGGGGTCAGGATGACTGATTTCAAATCAGACTATTGAAGAAATTATTCCTTCAATATATAAGCAGTATCAGCAGAAAACTCGCTAGAGGATACCCAAGGTAAGTTAGGAAAAACTACTGTAACATGGTACTGTAGTTTCTAAATTGCAAAAGTGTAAATTGCAACATATCGACTACTGTACCTATGTCATGCAGTCTTATCATTATGCTGCCTACAAGGCACTAGATGGAACAGAAAAATAAAGACATATAAATGAACATCCTACTTGGGTCATTTGCTGTAGTCTTCCTACTATATAAAATCATAGAGTTTCCTGATCAGGGAGACTCAAAGAAAAAGGAGCTGTCCCCTTTACAGGATAAGAGTGCATTACTCATGCCTGAAATGTTTAATATTGCAGGATAATCATAAAACTGATTTCTAATCAGGATATTGAAGATATCATATTCATTCAATATAGGATTAGGCTCAGCAATTGCCCGAATTGGATATCCAAAATATATTGGAAAAAACCAGTAGTATAAGAAATATAGTAGTTTTCTATCTACAGTATATTCTATACTGAGATATACTGGCTATCTGCACAACCCATAGAGCAGTATATCTGGCATGTTGCCGGTCTGGCTAGGATATGTCTACATACCTTGCAGACCTAGCGAGACAGAGAGAGAGACAGTATGGAAAAAAGGGCTATCCTTTACTGTAACTATATGCAGTAATTAAGGAAGTCTAATAGACTACCTTTTTACCGAAAGGAGGTTCTAATAGAAGGGGAGAATGTAACATTCAGGCTTCTATATAGCTACAGTACTGTTACCAGCAACCCGCCGACAGTACTGGTACAGTCGGCGCGCCGCGTTGCCGGCCCTGCCGACAGCATACAGGCAACAGACCTATAGTTACAGTCCAAGGGAGGACTGAGAACCTCGGGGACAGAAGGGACTAACCACTCACAGCCATCATGGCGCCACTGCCGTTCAGGCCGGCAACTGGTGACAGTCCATGATTGTCGGCAGCCATCTTGGTTGCCGGCCAGGCCAGCAAAAGGCTATCATGCCGACAACCGCCAACAACGTCAGCAACCGCCGGCAATGTCGGCAGCTGCCGACTGTCCATGACTGTCGGCAGCCATCTTGGTTGTCGGCCAGGCCGGCAAAAAGGGTTATCATGCCGACAACCGCCGGTAAAGTCAGCAGCCGCCGACAACGTCGGTAGCCACCGGCAAAGTCAGCAGCTGCCGACAGTCCATGACTGTCGGCAGCCATCTTGGTTGTTGGCCAGCCCAGCGTTATGCCGGCCAGGCCGGCAGGTGGCATTATGCCCTGCCGTCAGCCAGGAGGATTGAGGTAGTCTGGCTGCATCCAGCACTCTACCGTTAAGGAAAGAATGCAGGATGTCAGTCTAAAAGGCAATGGATAAACAATTAAAAAGGGGTGAGGGGAAGGGGAAAAGGGTCCTGTAAAAATTGTGAAAAGAACTGTCAAACTTGACAGTCCTAGCACCTATAAAAGGAACTCTGTTTCTGTATGGTATCGACAGAATCCGGGTGCTAGGAGAGACTCAGTTCTCCAACCCAGAGACTGCCGACACAGTTAAGGGGAGGGAGCGACACTGCGCCTCCTCCCACAAAGAGAAACAGGATTCCAGTGCCACGTTATCTTAGGCTAAAAGGGAATTACTTTCAGCCCAAGGAACTGTGGCACAGGACAAGTCTTTAGTCACAAGGAGAAAGGAGAAAGCGACTATGGAGGACTAACCTCCATTGTCGGTAACCTTGTCGGCAGGGGAGTAAAGGTATCCCACAACCAACTCACCCTGTCGGAAGGTCAACGACATAAGACTAAATACTCTGAGATTCTGACCAAATCCCAAAACCTGCTGGTATATCCACAACCAAAGGTTAAGGGGATAGGCAGAAACCAAACCCCAGGTCAGCCATGTCTGAATAATATTCAGGAACGGCCATAAGGGTTGTAGTCTAGGACTACACTCAGAGGGAAAGGGATTACCTTTAAGAGACGTGAGAAGTTTCATAACATTACAGGAGGTATCAGTCTCCAATGGAATGAAAACAAAACACAAAGGTAATAGGGGAATGTCGAACATATAGACAGTGTCTAGGTTAGCCTAACTCAGCTAGACGAGTTCTCGGTTACCTAAATCACCGAAACTCTAACTATACGATCGACATAGGAAAAATGAAATAATTATGCATATAATCACGTCTTCACAAGAATATGCCTAAATAGCTAATTAATTACGAGAATTAAATAAGGCTATTTAAAAACTGGAAGTCGTTCCGCTAACTAAATAACGCATGCCTAAGAACGACAGCGCCCATGGCGCCTCCAGTAATGACCTAGCTCTAGAAACACAATAAATACTCAATATCATTGAGAAACAAGAGCTAAAATATATTCAAAGTAAAGACCCGATACTCAACTTTCCGAAGGCGGAAGAAGATGAAAAACGCATAATAATAATCAGTTAACCGATAGAAATAAATTCAATCACCAGAAGATACAACCGAGTGAAATCGCTAAAAAATAAAGGAATGGTCACTATCGTAGGGATGGCGCTGTTGTACTATCGATAGTAGTAGGGAACGGGGATGG
>NC_090741.1:107554552-107569552 GCF_036898095.1 Palaemon carinicauda | reverse complement strand
GTAACGGCCAGCTGATGGGAAGATATATATATATATATATATATATATATATATATATATATATATATATATATATATATATATATATATATATATATATATATATATATTCGTTCAGAGACTTGCTGTAAATCCAGAGGTAATAGGCTCACAAATCAGGGTGCAGATACCAACTGCCTGCAGCTTGGAAACCCGGTCTTAAGTCAACTCAGCAGAGCTAAAATATGGAGGGGAGAAACAGGGAGGATTAGTCAACAAGACTATACAAAAATACCGCTGGAGTGGGGAGACCCCTACTAACAAGAAGGCGAACTAACCATGAACTTTACAGCCTTCAAAAATGAAAGAGGAACTTAAAAACTAACCTAAGTAAGCTAATACATTATAAATACCTAAGGATTACTTACACCTCCTCACCCAGAGAAAAAAAAAAATCTTTTTTTTTCAAGACAAAAGTGCAAAATTCAAGACAAAAAAGCAAAGATTTACGTTAAAAGTTAAAGGAATACAATATACACACTTGAAATATAACATAAACAACAAACAAATGGATTAAAAATGTTAACAAATATAAAGTATCACTAACACCATACACCAAATAATTGCATACACTAAATAATTGCACCAAGTCCCTCATCTAGGACTAAAATCATAAGACCAACCTGTATTAATAATTGATTATCACCATATGGGATCACCTAGGTTGCAAGAGGAGAGGGAGTGGCAAAAAAAAAAAATATTATATGCTACAAAACCAAATTGTCATACACCAACCACCAACAAAATATAGTGTCCAAATAAAGGATTCATTACCTGGGTAACTTGCAAATACTTGTACTAACAGGTGCCATTCTTAATGCCTCATAGGCTACCTTAAATATACACCACATCCTTCGTCAAATATAAATAGTACACCATTTTGCTGTTCACACCAGACTGGCAAGTTATGTGAAGGGAAAGGAGGTTGTTCCCTTGTGAATTGTTCAAAGACACCAAGGTATTATGATTTAATGTCCCGGAAATATCATACACCTTAGCTGTACCTTTTCACAGCACAACCCTCATAGCACCCGCACATTAACCTTTCACCCAAGTGTCTTGAACACATAAAATGTTACAGCACTAACACAGCACTTTTCTTTTATGCACTATTAACAATACTTTGGAGTCCACACTCTCCTGACAAAGGGGTGTATAAACAAATCAGTTTGTCACAAAAATCTTAACCTAATTTACATACCCAACTAACGTAATAAATACCATCACCTGAAACATAAGGAGTCCAATATAGGATCATTTATAAATTCCTAAACCACCACACATAACCAGATAATTTTGACAAAACCTCAGTTTTAAGCATAATTCAACCCAAAAAAAAAATACACCAGTTCATTATAAACTTCACCACCTCCACAAGCAATTAAAAACAGATATAATTAACCTACAAAATAACAGTTGCATGCATCAACGAACAATAATAATCTTACATTTGGTCAACATCCATCTATCATATCAAATCATAATCAACCGTCAATACTACATCCAACATTGGAGTGTTACATTACATAATCGGTTCAACAAAATAAAAAATAAAACATATATAAATAATTATTAATACTCAAACAGTTACCACAAGTGACAGAACTTACCAACAGGTGAAGAAAAACCCTTATAATTACCCCATTCGCACTTACTCTGCCAGCCGGGACAATGCATCGGCCACCATATTCTCTTTACCTGGGATATGCTTAAACTCTAGATCGAATTCTTGGACCAAAATACTCCAGCGCATCAATCTCTGATTCTTATTCTTGTACCGATTCAAGAACGTTAATGGATTATGGTCCGTACAAACTTTAATGTGCCCACCTGAGGAGGAGAGATAGACATTAAAATGAGTTAATGCTAAGATCAAGGCCAAAGTCTCCTTCTCGATTGTGGAATATTTTCTTTGAGGCAAAGTGAGCTTTTTAGAAAAATACGCCACCGGGTGGACGATACCATTTTCGTCAGCTTGACTCAATACAGCACCAACCCCCACATCACTCGCATCACTGGTAAGCTGAAATGGAGCGTCAAAATTGGGAGCTGTTAACAAAGGCCGACTAATGAGGACCAGTTTTATCCTCTCTAATGCATCCTGAGCCTCCTTACTCCAAACAAATTTAACATTTTTCTTCAATAAAGCAGTAAGAGGTTCCGCAATGTCTGAAAAATTGCGAATGAATCTGCAATAATAGCTTGCCATCCCTAATACCCTTCGCAAATCTTTCCTACATTTAGGAACCTCTACTTTACGAATGGCCTCAATGTTAGCCTCCTTGGGAGCCACCATACCTGCCCCTATCTCATGTCCAAGATATACCACCGTTGCTTTTTCAAAATCCGACGTCTTTAAATTAATAACCAGGCCTGCTTTCCTAAGTACTTTGAATAAGGCCTCAATTCTCTTCAGGTGCAACTTCCAGTCGTCGCTAAAAATAACCAAGTCATCGATATACACCACACACCCCTCTAGACCACTAACCAACGAATTCATAAGTCTGAAAGGTGGCAGCAGCGTTTTTCATCCCAAAGGGCATTACCTTACACTGAAATAACCCCTGTTGGCTTACAAAAGCCGAAACACTTCTGGCCCTTTCCGATAAAGGCACCTGCCAATATCCCTTTAATAAATCAAATTTTGTAATGTATTCAGCCCGACCCATGCGATCAATGCAATCTTCCACACGAGGCAATGGAAAACTATCAGCCTTGGTCACCTCATTAAGCTTCCTGTAATCGAAACAAAGACGATAGTCTCCGTCCGATTTCTTCACCAACACAACCGGAGATGACCAAGGACTACAACTCGGCTCTATTAAATTATGCTTGAGCATATACTCAACCTCTCTAGCAACAATCTCATTCTTTTTTGGGTTCAACCTATAAGGAGCCTGCTTCACGGGCGTGGCGTCCCCTACGTCCACGTCATGCTGCAAGATCGTGGTCTTGCCGGGCACATTAGAAAACAAGTCCTTATATTTTAAAACCAAATTTCTCAAGGATTGTTGCTCATCTTTACCCAAGTGACCCAACATCTGAGGTAAATTTTCTAAAGCCTCGACATTACCTGCCGGCCATTCACTATCTTTCAAGTCCCTGTCCTCTGAAAAAGAATCATTATTATGCTCATCTGAAAAAGAAGCATTATAACCGACCAAGTCATTTCTACCGTCACAAAGAGTCGCAATTGGCCTAACCTTCTCTCTTTCATGGAAAGCTTTCATCATATTTATATGTACCAATTGGTGAGGCCTTCTCCTATCGGGGGTTTCCACCAAGAAGTTAACGTTATTTACCTTCTTCAATACCTTCCATGGTCCCTGGAAAGTAGCTTTGAGAGAATTACCTGGGATAGGTAACAGAACCAGTACCTTCTGTCCTACGTCGAAGTCCCGGGTCACAGTCTTTCTGTCAAAATAAAATTTCATTTTCTTCTGACTTTTCAACAAATTCTCACCTGCAAAAGACCAAGCCCTGGTTAATTTAGCATTCAAATTATTAAGGTAATCAATCAAATTCAAATCAGGGGCATCTCCCTCCTAAGCCTCTCTCACCATATCCAGCGGACCCCTTACAGAATGTCCAAAAATCAAATTAAAAGGAGAGAGACCGAGAGATTGACCAGCAATAGAGCGGAAAGCGAATAAGAGGAATGGAAGGTTTTTATCCCATTCAGCCCCATTCCCAATACAATATTTCTTTAACATGCTTTTCATAGTTTGGTGAAAACGTTCCAAAGCACCCTGTGACTCTGGATGATAAGGCGAGGAAGTTACATGTTTAATGCCCAATTCAGTAATTTTCTGGTTGAAATAACGACTCGTAAAGTTAGTACCGCAGTCGGACTGAATTACCTTCGGGGGACCAAATTTTGAAAAGAAACCTATTAATGCCTCTACAATCTTTTCACTCCTTATGGACCGCAAGGGGATTGCCTCGGGGTACCGAGACATACGATCCATAATAGTGAAAATATACTCATTTCCACTCTTTGACTTTGGGAGAGGACCAACAACATCAATTAACACTTCCCGAAAAGGTTCAGACACAACTGGGATAGGTATTAATGGAGCCTTTGGAATAGGTAGGTTAGGTTTGCCGACTCTCTGACAAACCTCGCAACTATTAACAAATCTTTTAACATCACCTTTCAGCTTGGGCCAAAAGAAATTATTTAATAAACTACTGACGGTTTTGTAAATACCAAAATGTCCCGCCATCACATTCTCGTGAGCTAATGACATCAACTCATTACGGTAACATTCAGGAACCACAATATGTCGTATAATTTCGTAATCCTCCCCCGAGGCATGCATTGGTCTACTTATTCTATATAATATGCTATTAATTACCTTAAAAATAGGAACTATCACGTTCGTCATCTCACCAGACTCAATAGGGAGACTACCAAACTCCTTTTTCTGAGCCGAAACAAGTTCTTTAACAGTCCAATTGGGTTTTAATCTAACACTACTACTACTGTCTACAGATACATCAGTACGTCCTAAACTACTCAAATTAACGTCGACTGTTGACTCTGCAGCGTCAACAGCCTTTGCCTTAGCACGAGTGACTACCCCTACTTCCACATCCGGATTAATCACAATTGTCACATATTTATTTCCATGCACAATCTCATTTCCGAGAACCACATCCACCTTTTTAATCGGAAATTTATCAACAATAGCCAAACGGATATTCCCCAAAAAATAAGGACAACTAAGATGAAATAGACCAATTGGATAAGATTTTACCGTGTCCGGAAAACCACTCAAAATAACAAACTCCCGATTCTCATACACAATATCATTCGGGACCTAATCTCTAAGAATTAATGATTGCGCGGCTCCGGTATCACGTAAAATATTCACTTTTCTCCCTTGGCCTTCACCATCCAGCGAGACTTCACCCACGGCCAGAAATTCACCGAAAAAACTAACAGTCTCTGACTTTCTTAGTCATTGAGTGGGAGAGGGCAGAGCTCCACCCTGACTAGCACTCTTCTCAACCGCCATCACCGGATTACCTTTAATGTTACATACCTTTTTCCAAGCATAACACATTCTTTTGGTATGACCCCTCTTGTTACAGAAAAAACACGTCAAATGCCTCAGCTTTTGTGGATCATAAACACCCGACTCACTAAGTCTGGTATCTTCCGAGTAACACACCTTTGATTGGTCATTCGGAGAAACCTTATTCGATTGAACATTCTGAGAACCCTTATTTAACTGAACATTCTGGGAAACATTCTTTTGGTTATTAAAATTACCAGATCTCCCAGAACAACCCCAACGTGGTTTTTCCTTAAATACAGTTTCTTTCATAGTATCTTTATGAGACAAAAAATACTCATCTGACGCCACAGCAACCTCCTGAAGGGAATCTAATTTCAACTCCTCCAAATGAACCTTCAAACGGTCAGGAGTACACCTTTTAAACTCTTCAACCAACAGCAACTGCTTTAGCTTATCAAAATTGTCCACCTCTTTAGATTTCAACCAATCAGTAGCATATTGCTCTTTACTCCTTGCAAATTCTACGAAAGTCTGATTTTCATTTTTACTCAAATTACGGAACCTTTGTCGATAGGCCTCCAGCACGAGCTCATATGCCTTCAACACTACCGCCTTTACACTCTCATAATCCGAGGAGAGATCTTCTTCCAAAGCTACATATACCTTTTGGGCTTTCCCAATCAATTTACTCTGGATAAGGGTAGTCCATAATCCAATAGGCCATTCTAACCTGTTAGCAATTCTTTCGAATGACATAAAGAACTCTGCAACATTATCTTCCTGGAAGTTTGGGACAAACTTCAAAGCCTGAGCTAAATTTGAGAAGGAGGAGGAAGCCTCAACACGAGAAGGAGACCCTGGTGACCCTGGCGTTTGCAAAGCCAACTTAGCTAACTCATGCTTCCTTTCCCTCTCTCTCTCTTCAAACACCATTTTTTGCTGGTGTATTTCCATTTTTTTTAGACTAATCTGTCTATCCAAAATTTCTACTGACAATCCCTCTTCTTGCCTAACCTTGGGTTTGGCTCCTGTCTTAGTCTCCTTAACGCACTCATAAGCCTTTAGCAATAGTATACCCTTCTTCATTGTTACCGTTCTTTCCACTTCAAAAAAATCTGCCACACTTTCTAACTCCTCTTTGTTTAATTCGGCCAACCTATCCTGCCATCCCTCTCCTTCAAGCAACTCTACGACATTCATGTCAGACATTTTGATTGCAAGTAATTAAAACACTTAACATATAACAAAATTATTTCACTTGCAATAGCGCCAACCAACCAAACACTGAGGAGGTGTAACCATGCCACCTAACAATAACAACACCCCAAGAATTACGCTTGCACTGCAACAAGAACACCACAGGATACGATGGATCCTGGCAAGGTCACCAATTGTAATAGCCTCGTTGGACCACAACACACACTAGGTCTACAGGACCATAAATAACCAATACTTAGGTGTTCAAAAGGCAGCAAGCCACAAAGGTGGAAGCAAGCCCAGGTAAATGCAGCACAAGAATAACTCAAGAGGGATAACAAAACCATGAAATAAAAACCAATATATATTACAATTCAATAAAATACAGAAAATAATAGCTAGGCCTCATCATTAACATTAAATAAAAAATACCACTTACGAAACATATACCCAAATTATCAGTCAACACATTCAACCTCTGAAGGAGGAAAGGGGGCCCAGAGAGAAATAGAAAACAACGAAAAGAAAGGAATAACCTAGATTTTACATGCTAACGGATGATGAGATGATGAAGGTCTCCTCCCATAAGTACTTCAATAAGGGCAGCGGACGCCAGCTCTCAATACCATTATCGAGCTCCAACAGGAAATTAATCTGACACTGCAGCACAGTCGTAATCATACTCATTCATGATCATGGACGCCGGATCCCAGTAATCTTGGTCAATACTTTACAAGAAATGAATGACACGCCTTACCGTCGCCAAGCGAGGCCCCTCTGGCAAGTACTGCACCAGAGGCAATAATAAAATGGCAGAGATGTGAAGTAACGGCCAGCTGATGTGAAGATATATATATATATATATATATATATATATATATATATATATATATATATATATATATATATATATATATATATATATATATATATATATTCGTTCAGAGACTTACTGTAAATCCAGAGGTAATAGGCTCACAAATCAGGGTGCAGATACCAACTGCCTGCAGCTTGGAAACCCGGTCTTAAGTCAACTCAGTAGAGCCAAAATATGGAGGGGAGAAACAGGGAGGATTAGTCAACAAGACTATACAAAAATACCGCTGGAGTGAGGAGACCCCTACTAACAAGAAGGCGAACTAACCATGAACTTTACAGCCTTCAAAAATGAAAGAGGAACTTAAAAACTAACCTAAGTAAGCTAATACATTATAAAAACCTAAGGCTTACTTACAATATATATATATATATATATATATATATATATATATATATATATATATATATATATATATATATATATATATATATATAAATGAAGAAATCCTATTAACTAAAAGAAAAGTTAAACAGGTAAAATATCAGATCAGGCTCTTTTTAGCCTGTTTAACAAGATAAAATTTTCGAATATAAGGCGGTGATTATATAAATAACTTTAATTTAACATGTTTAATAGAACAGAAAAAAAATAGTAATAAAAATCAAGGTTTTTGTTTAGCGAAAAGATCAACCTTTTCTCGGTATAGTTTTCTACAATAATTCCCATTAAATCTCTATCACTGAAAAACTGAGATCAGAAGAAAATTAGTTTTTTTTTCTTAAGTGAATTGAATAAATAATGCAAAAAAAAAAATAATAATAATTAAAGAATAACGAGGGAATCACGGTTAAATAAATGTTTTCTTTCAGCTCAAAATACTAATAAACTGCATCTGACGATGAAAAGAAAAGTAAAAGAAAAAATCAGAGCCATATATCATACTTAATTCGAAGCCTCGATGGAAAGATCTTTAAGAAGAAGAAGCGTTGTTGAGATGGACGATGTTGAATAAGCAACAGTAACATAATGCAATGGTGATCCTCGTTTTTACTTGTTAAATGAAGAGCTCAGCATCGTCACAATTTGTATAATTCCCTTTTTGCTAAATATCCGAAATTCAGACGACGTTTAGGAGAAGTTCGTAAAAAAATCGTAATCATTATATCTCTGTTGTCCATCTGTCGGTCTGTCTGTTTGTGTGTCTGTCTGTCTGTTTGTCTCTCATGCTCTTGTTACTATCTCTGAGGACTGAAAGAGGGGAAAAATAAAAGAATGAATTCTGTAATCATAATTCTCTCTCTCTCTCTCTCTCTCTCTCTCTCTCTCTCTCTCTCTCTCTCTCTCTCTCTCTCTCTCTCTCTCTCTCTCTCTCTCATCTTGATAACATATGAATGGGAGAATATATTTGTGTGGAATGAATAGAGAATTTGAGCTTCATAATCACTAAAAAGTAATTCTATATGTTCAATAAGCTCTTGTACCCTCGGACCGAGTTAAAATTCTGGATATGGTAGAAGCAGCAATAAGGGCTGGAAACACAATGATGATAAAAAGTTGATGTTAGTTCAAAGAGAACAAACCTTCGTCAAGATATGATTATCCTTTTGTAGATATTTTGATATATACAAATATCTGAGAAATGTTTGAAGTCTTAATCAAGGAATTTATTTCAATATACATCTCTCTCTCTCTCTCTCTCTCTCTCTCTCTCTCTCTCTCTCTCCTCTCTCTCTCTCTCTCTCTCTCTCTCTCTCTCTCTCCCAAGTTCAAATGTAATGATTCCTCATTATATTCTCTATAAAATTTTCAAAATACTTGAGAATAAATTTTATTCCAATATCATTCGTATAAGATTAAAGTTGAGTTATCACAGTTCCAAAGCTTTAGTTCGTTCCAATGCAAGACTAATGTACGCGATCCGTTATTAATGGTCGAAGACACAGACACACCAACAGACACATGCAGAGATTCAGCTCTTTCCACCCCATTCCACTTTTCTAACTACAAGAGAGCAGTCATGGTCTCCGGGGGAGCTCTAGGGGTACCCCCATCACCGGGATATGTTTACTCCCTCTCCCGCCTACACAGGAACGGGGTGAGACCAAATAGCGACACGTTCGTAATTGCAGCTCAGCGTTATCAAAAGTATATATATATATATATATATATATATATATATATATATATATATATATATATATATATATATACATGAATACATACACACAGTATACATACATACATGCACATATTTACACACAAACATTTATATATATATATATATATATATATATATATATATATATATATATATATACACAGTATACATATATACATGAATACATACACACAGTATACATACATACATGCACATATTCACACGCAAACATTTATATATATATATATATATATATATATATATATATATATATATATATATATATATATATATATATGCATGTATATATATATATACATATATATAATATATATACACACGCAAACACATACACACACACACACACACATATATATATATATATATATATATATATATATATATATATATATATATATATATATATATATATGTATATATATATATATATATATATATATATATATATATATATATATATATATACATTATATTATATACGGCATATTCCATGAAAAATAATCAAACAAAGAAACAAATAATCAAAGTAAATTAAGTGAATGTATCTTGCAAATGATATCTTTTTTTTTTTCAAGAGTAGTAATATATTATTTTATTGATGAAGAAAACCGATGGGAAAAGGCCTGTGATAAGTATGAATTTCTAAGAAATCTGGTGTTGAAAAATCATGACTAAAAATAAAGGCAAAAGGTTACTTAATTTCACGATGATGATTGTGTAGGTTGTGATGTTAGTATGATTATTGAAAAACAAATTCCCTTCCATTCAACGATGGAATCAAGTCTACGGCGAGGAGAGCAATAGATTACCTCCACCAAATGTGTTCCGTTACTTTGTAAATATTTTGAATAAAAAAATACAATGTGTGAGGTAATTAACGGCCCACGAGACGTATGAATATATCATTTACAAGATTGAAGGAGGTTGTTCTTAGATTACCTTCAAGACCTACATCATTAGATAAACTATCTTAGAGCAATGTCGTTGAATGTTGTAATTGAAATATCGTATAATAATTAAATAATCTTCAAACACCTTGACCAAAAAAAAAACAAATGACAATATGATTTTATTTTGTATACGCAAAATATGCGTAAAATGATAAAAAACTTCTTGCTTCTCTATGATATTGATTAACTAAAGAGAGAAGCCACTACAATAGCAGAAAAAAAAAACAATAGTAATTATTTCTTTATTTCTATGGTATTTAAGCAAGCCAGGATAAGGTATTCAAATTGTAAAGAATATAGAAACAGAAAATAAAATCCCAATTACGATTCAAATGAAATAACCAAACTTCTTTAGCAGCAATGAAGAAGAAGAAGCAAAAAGAAAGAAAGTAACATTATCAGTCAGTAAACGAGAGTCTGGAAGTCCCATCAAAATAAGGTAGCATAAACTCGACACAGAAGCAGCCAATAACAATAACATAATGCAACATTGAACGTATTCCAGGCCGTTCCGTCCGATCGCAAAGAGCATAGTGATATTACAATTTTTAGACGATCCTTTTCGAAAAATATCCGAGTGTCAGGGTAACGAGAGGCCCGTAAATTAGAGAGTCTCATTCAATCCATGTGTGTGTGTGTGTGTGTCTGTGTGCATCCGTGAGTGCCTCCTCCTTTGATTGGAATGGTTCACTTTTTAGGCTCCAAAACATCTGGGTTCTTGGCCAGGAATGTTTGCGAACAAGTTGAAGTAAATAGGAATCTAATACTATTGAAATTCAGAGACCTCATTTTTGGAGATTTATTGGAACTTTTGGCTTGACGTAAAATGGTATCACTGGAACCCATAATTTGTAAGGAAAGGAAGACATATCGTATGCCCATACACACACACCTTCACACGCACACACACACACAAACACACACACACACACACACACACACACACATATATATATATATATATATATATATATACATATATATATATATATATATATATATATATATATATATATATATATATATATATATACAGTGGAACCTCTACATACGAACGTATCTACATCCGAATTTTCCTACATCCGAAGTAAAATTCGAGCAATTTTTCGACTCTATACTCGAATTTTTTTTCGACACACGAAGTAAGCAATTTTCGTCGTACCAGTTGTATCTGAATTTTTCGACATGCAAAGTGCAATTCAAACACGTTCCTACTCTACACCCGAATTTTTTTTCGACACTCGAAGTAAACAATACCCGTACGCGTAGACGGTACTCATAGCTCCGGATGTATTTTTTATTTCCGCCGATAGAAGGCAGCATTTCAACCTTGGAGGGACCCTCAATTAGCGTGGCTTGGGTCATTCATCTGTTCTCCTTGGCTTCGTGTGGTTGTGCGCTGTACGTTCTGCTATTAACTGTATTTTAATCGGGATTTTTTACGTACATCCTTTTACGGTTTTTTACGTAAAGCATGGGTCCTAAAAGGCTTAGTTTCGCAAGTGGTAGTGGTAGTGGTAAGAAACGGAGGAAGGAAATGCTTTCTTTAGAAGTAAAGCAAGAAATTATTGAAAAGCATGAGCGTGGCGTCCGCGTGAGTGAACTTGCAAAAGAATATGGCCGAAATATGTCGACGATCTCGACAATCTTGAAACAGAAAGAAGCCATTAAAGCAGTGAAACCTTCTAAGGGGATCACCATCATTTCAAAACGTCGTAGCCCTGTCCTAGAAGAGATGGAACGACTTTTGCTAATCTGGATCAAGGACAGAGAGATTGTTGGCAACACCATCACCGAAACTACCATCTGCGAGAAGGCGCGCCATCTTCACTGACTTCAAGGAGGCGAGCTCTGGGGGTGATGCTGGGGAGAGTTCAACCGAACCTTCCTCAGACGATTTCAAGGCATCGCGTGGCTGGTTTGAGAAATTTAAGAAACTGTCCGGGATTCATTCAGTTGTTCGCCACGGAGAGGCTGCTAGTGCGGACACAAAGGCTGCTAGTGCGGACACAAAGGCTGCGGCTGACTTTGTGAAGAGCTTTGAAAGGACCGTGCAGGAAGAAGGCTATGTAGAGCAGCAGGTGTTTAATTGTGATGAAACCAGCCTGTTTTGGAAGAAAATGCCCAGTCGAGCCTACATCACCGCCGATGAGAAGAAATTGCCTGGGCATAAGCCAATGAAGGATCAGTTGACTCTTGCCTTATGTGCCAACGCTAGCGGGGACTTTAAAGTCAAGCCCTTACTGGTTTACCATTCTGAGAATCCTAGGGCCTTTAAGGCACAGAATGTGGATAAGGACCAGCTTCATGTTTTCTGGCGATCCAACTCGAAGGCCTGGGTCACTAGGCAGTTCTTTGTCCAATGGGTTAACCAAGTTTTCGGTCCTTCTGTGAAGAAGTATCTTCATGAGCAGAAATTGCCTTTAAAGTGCATGCTATGCCTTGACAATGCACCCGCTCACCCCCCCCCCCCCCCGGACTTGAAGTTGATATCTTCGAAGAATTCAAGTTCATAAAGGTGCTGTATCTTCCACCGAATACCACCTCTATCCTCCAGCCCATGGTCCAGCAAGTCATCTCGAACTTCAAGAAGTTCTACATCAAGCACCTATTCAAGCAGTGCTTTAATGTCACGCAAAGCACAAACATAACTTTGCGTGAATTTTAGAAAAGCCACTTCAACATCGTGCACTGCTTGAAGATCATAGATCAGGCTTGGTTGGGAGTAACTCGATGGACACTGAATTCTGCCTGGACGAAGCTGTGGCCTGATGCAGTTTCTCCCCGAGATTTTGAGGGTTGTGACCCCGAACCTGATCCCGTGGTGGGTGCAGCGGGAGACATAGAGGAAATCATCTCCCTTGGCAAGTCCATGGGTCTGGAGGTCAACGCAGATGACGTTACGGAACACGTCGCCGAACATCACGACGAATTTACTACAGAGGAGCTCAAGGAACTCCATGCTATGTCTGAGCACATGAGTGATGACGAGGAAGGGATCGAGGAGGTAGAACATGTGTTAGGTTCGGCACAAATAAAAGAGATGTTAGGAAAATATCAAGACGTGGTCGACTTCATCGACAAATACCATCCAAAAAAATTGCAGGTTTGTCGTGTAGTTGCGCAGTTCGATGATGTTTGCCTAACTCATTTTCGAAACATTCTGAAAAGCCGTACCAAGCAACTTTCTATCGATAGCTTCTTTAAAAAAAACTACAAAGTGAACTCGTGATGAAGAGGGAGGAAGTGGTTCAAAGAAAACGGCAAAGAGTGAAGAGAAAAAAATTCAATCAATTTTAAGTGGAGAGTGAAAGTGATTAAAATTAATCATCAAAAAGAAAAAAAGAAAATGTAAAAAAAATATAAAATATAAAAGAAAAAAAATAAATAAGCTGAGTTAGGTTAAAGTTCACTTTGTGTAAGTTAGAATAAGTTACGGTAGTGTACGTTTATCGTAGTCACCCTCTCTACCTCCTCGCTGCCCGTCCGTCTCCTCTCTGGGTAGCAAGACCGACACCTGCGCTGGACTTTCTAAGGTAAAGTGACGCTAAAAACCAGTTTCTTATTTATTATTTCTTGATTATTATTCTTTTTTACTGTCTATTATCTAATTTAGAGTGCATATTGTCTTGTGAAATTATGTGTAGTAATTTATTAAGGAGTTATCATAGGTTTCTGGGCTCAACCACGGATTGATCTTATTTCAATGTATTCTTATGGGAAAATTCGTTTCTACATCCGAACATTTTCTACATCCGAAGTCGGTTGTGGAACGGATTAAATTCGTATGTAGAGGTACCACTTATATATATATATATATATATATATATATATATATATATATATATATATATATATATATATATATATATATATATATATATATATATATATATCGTTTTGGAAGCGTTTCTGTATCGATATAAACAGTAAAGTTAGATTATTAATTCAGTCCACACATATTAGTATTGTTTGCTGTGAGCAAACTAATGTCTGCCACCATCACCAATCCACAGTGGCCAGCATAGTGATGGATATTACCAAAATGCAGATAATAATTGAACACATGTTTCTGTTTTACGTATGTAAACATCATAATCAGCCAATACCAGGCAATTGCGAACAAAGGCTTCATTTATGCCCTCACACTCGCATCTCTTTATAGTCTCTCTATACCAGTGTATACCAGCAAATTTTCTTAGTTCGTCATTCCGTCGTCATTCATTCATCCCCGTGTTCCATTTGCAATTTCAATGGCCTCCTTCAGTTATTCTTAATGTCCATCTATTATCTACCATTCTCACTATGTTCTGCCAATGTCCATTTCTATTTCTTACATGCTATTAGTATATCCTCTGCTATAGTCTGCTCTCGTATCCATGTTGCATTTTTTTCTTCCATGGCCCTTAGTGTTGTAACTAGCTTATTTTCTAAGTGTTTGTTAAGGCTCTAATATTCAGATGCAAAACTTAATATTGGTAGGACCATGTGATTTTTTTTCATGTGTCATATTACTTTTCATAATATCCATCATGTTCTTATTTTTCTTTTAGATTTAGTTTTTCCTAGTTATGTATATTCATTAATAATCTGTAGAGGTTTGTCTATAACCTTATTGGATGTGTCATTGCATTTTCATTGAACATTAAATTAGTTTTATTTATATTCATTTCCACCGCTACATTGTTTACCTTTTGACCTAAGATAAGTATAGGAAAGACCTAAAACTAACTAAAATAAGAAGCTCGGGGTTCATCAATTTTGCATATACAAATGTCTATATATTGTACC
>NC_090741.1:107532052-107549552 GCF_036898095.1 Palaemon carinicauda | reverse complement strand
ATTTTGCGTTGCCATGACAACGGCTAACAACACACGATAAGCTGTTCGTCTAGATTGGTCTCGATATCGAGAAGCAGCAGATGGACGATCCAAAACAAATCTAAGGAAGTCAGTGCTAGTGTAATCATCAAAACTCGTTAGGCAGTCAGAAAAATGTGAAACCTCTACACCAATGACCAGACTATGACTATGGCACTGTATTCGGCAGTAATCGTCATGGGTGAAGAAGAAGGGAGTAGAAATACAGGCAGAAAAAGACATAGGAGGAGGTTGTTATGGACTCAACCCAAGTTACCGACCTACGGAGGCCAGCCAGTTAAATAATCTTGTACAAATTGGCGTCAAAGGATCAGGCTAGATAAAAAAAATTAGATACGACTAGACAGTAAAGGGTTTTTAGAGGTGTTGGAGCTCATTACTCCATCCACATTGAAATAGGACACAAACTTTAGGATTGCAGTACCTCCACAATACCAACTAGCAATTATCCTACGAAATATAACTACAGTTTAGTACCATATTATTATTATTATTATTATTATTATTATTATTATTATTATCAACACTAGTTGCTGCTAAACTACAACCAAGGCTAGTGATTGTTGAGGGATGACTAGGTGATTATATTATAGTTAAAGACGGAACAAAATTTTCTACAAAAAAAAATGGATTTCTCATAAAACAACGCCAGTTTTCTTGAAAATAAAATTTGTTTATATTTATAACATATATATATATATATATATATATATATATATATATATATATATATATATATATATATATATATATATATATATATATATATATATATATATATATTTTGGGGGGCTCAGGCCATGTCGTCCTGATGGAAGTTCCTAAAGGGTAGCTTCCTAGGGTATATTTGACTGCAGCAATATTCCCAGAGAATTTCACCTTAAGGTATCCAGAATTCTAACTCGTGTAGCGAATATCCCTAAATAAATCTCACAGGGATGTCACTTAATATCAGAGGATGTATTCTTGACACGCCACATAGCTATCTTCACCCCGAACAGAATTAACGCTTCAAGGGGTTACAGTGACAAGAATCTAAAAACGAGAATGAAAAGAGAGCCGTCCATAAGGTATCTCTCCTATTCCATTTCCAGTGTGTATCTGACGAAGACGGCAGCGCCATCTTTATTCATTTTCGTGTAGCTCTACTACTCGGTGTTTTCCCTTGTGATCTCTCGTAATTTTGGATATTATTCAACATTTTGAAGCTTTCTCCGGCCTCTTTTGCCTCTGGAAAGTTGAGTATTATCGTTACTTTGTATAAATGTAAGCTCTTGTCATTTTGAATGAAATCAAAAGTGATATTAACGTAAACAAGACCTGTTGCCTACCGGAGGCATCCTGGATGCTGTCGCTCGCTATGCATGGGTCATTTAGTTAGCCAGAGGGACGTTCCCGGTTATTATGCTTTAATAAATCTAGCTATTTAGCTCCTCTAGGAGTTCTTATATGATGCTGTTAGTTTTCAGTTTGGCGATTTAGGTAACCGTTCTTGCCTTTTGCGAGGCTTAGTTGCCTAGGCGCCTGGCCTTAGTACTTTCATGCATGATATAAGTTTTCCGAGTGTTATGTTATTGAAGGTATAGGCAAATATTTTATACATATAAGATATTGTTGAATTTTCTTTTCCAAGATTGTATACGAGAGAGTTTCGGTGATTTAGGTAATCGGTTTTCACCGCACCTAGGCTAGTAGCCTATGGGGCTTTAGTAGACTTACGCACACATCCCTGGCTGTTCTTTTCTCCTCTGGAGACTAAGTTCAATCCCATTCTCCCTCTGAGTAAGCCTTAGGCTTAGTCCTAGTGGTTCTATCTGAATAATATTCAGGAATAACTATACTAGGATGTCTGTCCTGACCCGTTAGCCAGAGTGACTGGTTTTTGGGTTTGGGGCAGAACATCAGAGTTCTAGTCTGTGGTCTGCATCTTCCTAGCATAGAGAATGAGTTTCCTTTGCTAGGTTAGGTGCAGACACAGGAGGCTTTGCTTCCCTAGCCCACATCTGAAGGATTCTGTACGAGAGGATTCCTTCTACTAGTGGGCTAGCAGACTGTCCTGTGTTGTTTTTCTCGGTCTGGAGAATAAGTTTTCTCCGTTGCATGGCGAAATAACTACACCTAACTTTGTTCTGGTATGGAGGAGGATAGCAAGTATTGCCAACCTTCCTCCCAAATAGACAAACTCTAGGTTAGGATGAGCTTTCCTAACTGCTGGGTGTGTCTCATACTAGAACGAAGTTTAAAGGACCCTTATCCTGTTCCCCCTCTCTTTCGTAGTGATGGCCTAACCATCACATCTCTTGGCAGTCCTACTTCTGTACCTAGTGTAGGTAAAGATGGGGGACCGGCTCAGCTCTCTGGCGGCCGGCAGAGACTCTTTTTCTTCTGCAGAGTGAACCCCAGACCTCCCTTGGTCTCCCTTCCGTGTCTGCTGGTAGAGCCTGGTACATTCTCCCCTTCCATATGTTCACTCTTTCTGGATGAAGGTTGTATGGCAATGCGGCCTTATAACCTTACATCCATACTGTTTCTCTTGCTAGTGTTTTGTACCTCTGGCCTGGCTGCCGGCTTAGCGGCCGGCAGCCGGGTAGATGGAGGTTCTCTGGTTCGTAGTCACTGCCGGCCGGCATGGGTATCGCTACCTTTGCCGGCCGGCAGTAGAAACACATGCCGAGATCTGCCGGACACTACGATTAGTAGCCCCCAGCCGGGTGCTAGTGTTTTCAGTTGCCGGCCAGCCCACTTTTGCAAGCCAGTGTTCTGCCACCCTTTAGTTAAAGGTAGCATACCTTCGAACTATACAAGGGTTAATGCCTGCACGTATGCCGGCCGGCACGACAGCATGCGATGTACAATAGTCACTATATTTGTGGTGTAGTACACACTGAATTAATAAAACTACAGTACAGAGTTGGTACATACTTAATGTTATCTTGTACAGTGATACCTCTACATACGATCTTAATTCGTTCCAGAAACTACTTCGTATGTTGAAACGATCGTATGGTGGAGCAAATATTCCCATAAAAATATATGGTAATTGATTTAATTCGTTCCTCAGCCTAAAAATCCATAATAAATCCTTAATAAATGGCTACACATAATTACACGTGACATTAATACAATAACTGTATAATAAATACATATTACAAACCAAAAAAAGAATAATAATAATGAAATAATAGATAAAAAACTAGTTGTAATGTAACACTTTACCTTAGCGACAGGCCAGCGCAGGTGTAGGGACTTCTACGCAGGAGGAGACGGAAGATCAGCGAGAAGGTAGGGACGGTGACTTTGTACGATAATGTGTAAGATAACTTACACTAATTTACAATACTACGTGTACTTTAACTTAGCTTATTATCCTTTTTTTCCTTTATAATTTTATATTTTATTTTTACATTTTTTCTTTTCTTATTTTTAATTTTCATCACTTTCACTCGACTCGGTCTTCCTTTTCTTTGCTTCACTTTCTTTCTTTTCATCATGATCACTAGACCGTTTTAAAGATTTTTTAAAGAAACTATCGAGTGAAAGTTGCTTTGTACGGCTTTTGAGGATTTTTCTAAAATGCGTTGAGCAAACATCATTGAACTGCGCAACAACACGGCAAACCTGAAGTTTCTGTGGGTGATGCTTGTCGATGAAATCAATGTGTTGATGATATGCCAACATCTGTTTTATTTCCGCTGTACTCAAGATTTTGCCTACCTCCTCGATCTCCTCCGACTCACTCAACTGCGCTTGGAACTCATCATGCTGCATGGCTTGCGGCTCCTTGAGTTCCTCGGTGGTGAGCTCTTTGTGATGCTCATCGACGAGTTCGGTGATGTCATCTTCATCTACCTGCAGACCCATGGACTTGCCAAGGGATACAATCTCTTTGACGTCTTCCTCGGCGGCAAGCACAGGTTCATTCTCGGGGCCAAAACCTTCGAAATCTCTGGGAGCAACAGCATCAGGCCAAAGCTTCTTCCAAGCGGAATTCAGGGTCCGATGAGTTACTCCCTCCCAAGCCTGATCAATGATCTTTAAGCAGTGCACGATATTGAAGTGGCTCCTCCAAAATTCACGCAAAGTTGAGTTGGTGCTTTGCGTGACATTACAGCACTGCTTAAATAAGTGCTTGGTGTACAGCTTCTTAAAATTAGAGATGACTTGCTGGTCCATGGGGTGGAGGATAGGGGTGGTATTCGGTGGTAGATACACCTTGATGAATTTGTATTCGTCGATGATATCATCTTCGAGTCCAGGGGGGGGGGGTGTGAGCGGGTACATTGTCCAAACAAAGCAAGCACTTCAAAGGCAAATTCCTCTCCTGAAGATACTTCTTGACAGCAGAGCCGAAAACTATGTTTACCCATTCCACAAAGATATGCCTAATAACCCAAGCCTTAGAATTAGAACGCCATAGAACATGTAGCAGGTTTTTATTAATTCTATGTGCTTTAAATGCCCTAGGGTTTTCGGAATGGTAAACTAACAAAGTCTTAATTTTGCAGTCCCCGCTGGCGTTGGCACAAGGTGCAAGAGTCAACCGATCCTTCATTGGCTTATGTCCAGGCATTTTCTTTTCTTCAGCGGTAATGTACGTTCAACATGGCATCTTTTTCCAAAAGAGACCGGTTTCATCACAGTTGAACACCTGCTGCTCTACATAACCTTCCTCCGCCACGATGCTTTCAAACTTTTTAACAAAGTCTTTAGCAGCCTTAGTGTCCGAGCTCGAAGCCTCTCCATGACGAACAACTGAATGAATCCCGGTCCATTTCCTAAATTTCTCGAACCAAATTCGAGACGCCTTGAATTCCTCCATCGTAGGATCGGCTGAACTCTACCCCGCGTCACCCCGAGAGCGCGCCGCCTTTAAGTCACTGTAGATAGTGCTGGCCTTCTCACAAATGATCGTTTCCATGATCGTATCGCCAACAATTTCCTTGTCCTTTATCCAGATCAACAAAAGGCGTTCCATCTCTTCCAGAGTAGGGCTACGACGTTTAGAAATAATCGTGATCCCCTTAGAAGGTTTCACTGATTTAATGGCTGACTTCTGTTTCATGATTGTCGAGATCGTAGACATATTCCGGGCATATTGTTTAGCCAGATCGCTAACACGTACACCTCGCTCATGCTTTTCTATGATTTCTTGCTTTAATTCTAATGAAAGCATAGACTTCCTCTTTTTCTCACCACTGCTACTACTTCCTGAACTGAAACTAAGCTTTTTACGACCCATGATTACGGAACACAGAAAACAACACATGAAAAGGCAAGATAAAAAACTGTTAAAACTGAACGAATAGAGGACAACCACACGATGCGCACGTAATGAGAGGACTGATCAAGGTGACGCTCGATTGGCGCCCCATCGATGTGCTGCCGTCTAGCGGCGTCAACAACAAACTACGCTGGACGCTTTCGAGAAAATTCCACGGTTAAGCGTATTGTTAACGTCGTATGTTGGAGCAACACTTTGTATGTTGAGACAGATATTTGGTCAAATTTTACTTCGTATGTTGGAAAATTCGTATGTTAGGACTCTCGTATGTAGAGGTTCCTCTGTAAACCTTTTGTTGAGACCGTAAAATATATAGAAAGTGAGTTCTTTCTGTATTCATTCTATCCAGTATATTAAAACTTTATTTCAATGTGTGAGCTACACCTTAACATTCCACTTAGGAAAATATATAAGGTATTCTAGAATAAGAATTAACCTTAGTTTTAATATCTCGGGAGGTTATAGTAATTGGCTGGGCAGGAAATACAAGTATGTGTCTTTCCTTCTTTCCTTTCTAGCTTTACATATAAGCTGTATGTATTAATAATAAGTGAAAAGCCTTCACTTGATACTCATGGATTCTCTTCTCTTTACAGGAGGCCCATCCGAAGTGCGGGCGTATGTTCTGCAATGTCCGCGGTAAGAACTTATGTGGACATGAGTTATGCAGGAGGCACGCAGCATGCGCAGTCTCCAAATGTGATCTCCGGTATTGGGACCCTCAGGTATGTACTATATGTTTCATTCTGATTACCGAGGCATTTGACACCCCTAAGTCGGCGGAGTCAAGGGATGCGGCTAGGGAAAAGTTGCGAACCTGGGTGAGGGGTTTTCAGAAAAACACTTCAGGCCCCTACCTTCCAAACGAGAAGATGAGGGCCTCCCTTCAAGACATCCAATTGGACGATAGGATGTTAGAAGTGTCGGATTATACAGAGAAGGACCTTCTGGGAGAAGGTCAGGAGGAGGAGCTGACCCAGGCTTCAGAAATAGAAGAGGAAGAAATCGACGAGGTGTTGGTTACATCGGTTCCGGCCCAGGAATCTGTTCCCTCTACATAGTCTGCTATCCCAGGTGATCTGGGAAGGACTCTTCCTTCTCTTGTTGAGATGATTCAACAAATACAAAAGAAGAATGATGAAAAGGAAGCTGCGATGAAACTGGAGATACGTGGGCCCCAGAAGCGACTCAACGTGAAGGATCTTCCCTTGTGCTCGGATACCAATCCTTGGAGGTATGCCGAACACATGCCAATGACAACCGGGAAGACTGTAATATCGGAGAAGTTGGGCTCAATTCCCCTGGAAGATGTGGAATTTTGCCCCAACAAAGACTTACCCGGACTGCTGTGTCCGTCTTAGGAAGGAGCCAGCCTCAAAGGAGGAGACGGAGCCGAAGGAGGTCATAGTCCTTGACCATAGTAAAGCACAGGCGTTACTAGCAAGCTCGATGAAAGAGAGGGGCTCCACGAACTCAAAGGTGCCAGCCTTGAGTAAGAAGCTTCCCTCCTCAGTGGCCTCTCCAACCAGAGCCTTTCCCTTCATGGAAGAGGGATATAAGGTAGCCTTGAAGGTGGCGGAGGCAGGGAAATCATGCCCCTCCTTGGAGGAATGCAAGCCGTTATCCCTGACCTTACCCTTGGATCAAAAAGACTGGAAGGACGTTCACCTTACCTTCTAAGTCGGGAAGCTGGAAGCTGATATTGCCGAACGTCAGTTTGGTGAGGAACTTCCAAAGCTGTCGGAGTCTCTCTTGCGCAGAGAGCAAGAGATGAAATCAAGACTTGCGGCATCGATTTCGTTGCAAACGACATTGGAAACGATTGCAAGTGACCCCAAGAACCAGAACATGTTCATGGTAGTGGCCAAAACCCATCTGGCCACAGTTACGAGGGATCTCTATAGCTTTATTAAAGCTAGTAGAGCCTGTAGAGAGTTCGTGTTCACCTCGGCTGCGGTGAGGCATGAACCGAGGAAGCTGATCTCCTCTTGCATCTGGGGTAAGGACCTCTTTCCCAACGAAGTGGTTAAAGAGGTAGTAGACAAGGCTGCCACGGAGAATAGGAACCTTCTCAAAAAGTGGGGCTGGAATCTTAAGAGAAAGTCTTCTCCGGATAAGGGTTCCCAACCCAAGAAGAAGACAAAAAGGCATAGGCTATCCTCTCAGCCGGCTAAGCCCTACCGACAGCAACAACAGCAAATTCCTGCGACCGCAGTGCCTCAGATAGTGGCACAACCTCCAACAACGTACCGGTTGGTACCTCAACAAGTGGTGACACAGTCGCCAGTTTTTTACCCAGCTTTTGAAAGGCAGAATTCTTCCTTTCGCTCAAATGCTAGAGGAACAGCCAGAGGTTCTTTTAGACGCCCTTCAAGGGGAAGAGGATTCAGGGGAGGACACGGTCAAGGAGGCAAGGCCTCAGGTCCACAACAGCGGAAGTGAGATGCTTCCAGTAGGAGGGAGACAACATCTATTTAGGAATCGTTGGATCTTCTATCCCTGGGCCCACACCCTAATAAAGAATGGACTAGGTTGGAGCTGGAGCAGTCCTCCACCTCAATTTCCTCAGTTCTTCCAACACTCTACCCCCGCTCTGGAAGAATATGTCCGAGAACTTTTAGAGAAAAGAGTGATCCGAAAAGTTAAGTCCACCGAGTTCCAAGGAAGGCTGTTTTGTGTTCCAAAGAAGGACTCAGAAAAACTCAGAGTCATTCTGGACTTGTCGCCACTCAACAAGTTCATAGTGAACTACAAGTTCAGGATGCTCACACTTCAACACATAAGGACCCTACTGCCCAAAATGGCATATACCGTCTCTATAGACTTCTCTGACGCTCATTGGCACGTTCCAATTAATCGTTACCTGTCCTCCTACCTAGGCTTCAAGTTACAAAGAAGACTTTACGTCAGGGGTTGCCAACTTTTTTCCACTCGCGACCCCTTTGCTAAAAATCTGAAACCCATGCGACCCCCTACTTAGGGCTTGCTATCATCAGCTTAATTTTCCTTTTATTTTCTGTTGAGTTAAGGAGTGGGAAAGAAACATCTAAGAAATCATTTAAAATTGCTGTAACTATTTATTAGCAAATTAAATCACATTGGTCCAACCTGAATTCACAAAGAGAACATATATTTCTTAAAATAATATTAACATAGGTTTGAGCAGCTTTCCAACCCAGCTAGTGGAATGCCTGATGTTGCATTTCAGCAGCAAGCTTTGAAATTCGTGGCCGAACGTTTGTTAGAACCAGTCTCATATCATCTCCAACATCCAATCTGTTCCTATTCTTTGTTTTCATATTGACAAGAGTGGAAAATCCTGCTTCACACAATTAAGTAAAAGCAAATGGAACAAGGACACGTAAAGCTATCATGTTGATTTTGGAGTATGACTGATACATACCGCACCAGAACTGAGCCACGGATTTCACCTTGAAGAGATCACGAGCTGATGAGTTGTTCCTTAGATCCAGATATTCATCTGGATTTCATCTGGGATGCTGGATACATCAAGTTCAGTACAAAATGGGTTTCTTACCAGGGCCCCCTGTTCCTGTGAAAGCTCAGGGAAGTAACGCTTAACTTCCTTTTCTAGAAACTGAAGATGTTCGGTAATCTCATCTTTGAGGAACTGATCCAGTTGGATGTGAGACTCATCCATCACTCCACAAAGTTTTTCAAACATAACGATGTTTCCAAGATTGGTTTTCCGACGCTAGTTTTGCAGTTTGGATACAAAGGCCCGAAGACTATCTTGAAAAAGGAGAACATGTGTTTCCCTTCCTTGAAGCTTCAAATTGAGCTTGTTCAGCTGGTCAAAAATGTCGGCTAGGTATGCAACCCTTTTGTTCCATGCTTCATCTTCGAAGTGGACAACAAGATCTTTCCTTTCTTGAGTCTCCAGGAATAGCTTTATTTCATCTTTCATTTCAAAGACACGATTAATAGATGATTGTGGTAAGGCGGGACATTGAGACACCACCAAGGAAAAAGAATTCTATCCGTGGGAATATTCCGTTCTCCCGAAAATCGTTTTTTTTTGGAAGATGTGAAAAGGTACGCTAGATGTTAAATTGATTTTATAGTCCACTGGAAAAGGGAATTTCATTATATACCAATTAAATTGTAGACTCGTTCCCTTGACGTAGATTTGTATCACGAGACATTACTTTTTCTTACAATTAGAAATTTACAACTGGCAAAATAACGGAAAATATTGGTTTGGTACATGTCTGATATCTTTGTTACTCAAAATTTATCGATCAAGTACATTACTTGATGTACTCTCTTGGTACATTACTTGATGTACTCTCTTGGTACATTACTTGATGTACTCTCATAGTACATTACTTGATATACTCTATTTTCATCACGTTAGGCTACACATAGTATTTAAACTAACGAATTTCCTAACTCTCTCTCTCTCTCTCTCTCTCTCTCTCTCTCTCTCTCTCTCTCTCTCTCTCTCTCTCTCTCTCTCTCTCTCTCTCTGAAAAGAAAAATGAAAGCAAAAAAGAAACAAAAAAAGAAACAAAAAAGCAGGCCGTGTATATACCGCGCTTTGAACCAAGAGCCCCAAGATATGAGGCCTTTCAACCCAAACCTGCACATTTAGAGCCCAACTACAAAGAATGCATCTATAATGCCAGGGGTTGGTGCAGATATGGGGACAGTTGCAGGTATAAACACACAAATAAATATGAAGGCGAAAGAGCAAATATAATAGAAAAGTTGGATTTTTTAATGGCAGAATTCCGGGAAATGAAGAAAAGAACATCATATCAGAACAGGAAGGAAGCATGGGAGAATCCATATTATTACCAATATTAAATAATGGGGATGAAACACAAACCATAATAGTAATGAATGCACAGGGTTTAGTCACGAGTAACTCTAAAAGGAAAATAGAGTTCTTAGAAGAACTAACCCAAATTGAAAAAATAGATATATTAAATATAAGTGAAACATGGTATTCCCAAGAGACTGGCAGTGATGACCAGATAAAGGGTTTCCAAACTTATAGATCAGACAGAAAAAACAGGAATCAAGGGGGAACCGCAATATATGGAAGAGACATAAATCAAGGAAAAGTATGTGAAAAATACAGCAACACAGAATGTGAATTGATTGCGGTAGAATTTGAATTTGAAAAACTAATGAATATTGTAGTTTACAGACCCCCAAACACTAAGGAGTTTGACATAATAATAGAAAAAATAGATGATATATGTAGAAACCATAAAGACTGGAATATACTCCTATCCGGAGATTTTAACTTTCCTTTCGTGGATTGGAAAGAACGGATAGAAGAAAGTGGTTGTATGTATACATAAAAAAAAGATAGTAATAGTAGCGCAGAAGATAAGAGGCAATTTGAAAAGCTTCAAGATATGCTATTAGAACATAATATGCAACAAATAAACCACATTCCAACAAGAAAGGAAAATGTCCTAGATCTAGTATTTGTGAATGAGGTGAATTATGTTAAAGAAATAATAGTGTATAACACGGGAATTTCAGACCACAATGTCATAGAATTGATAGTTCATTCCAAAGCAAGTGATCACAGAATTAATAAAAGCACAAAACTTTGGGAAGGATATGGAAAATATAACTTTTACAGTAAGAATATAAAATGGTCAGAAATAAATGAAGAACTGAATAAAGAATGGAAAAATGTATTTATAAGTGATAATATACAGGTAAATACGGATATACTGTACAAAATACTGGAGAAAATTGTTGAAAAATATGTACCGAAAAAAAACAATAAACAAAAGACGTGCATACCAAGAGACAGAAGGATCTTATTTCAGAAAATTAAAAAGTGGAAGAAAAATCTTGCAAAAGAAAAAAATGTGTGGAAAATGAGGGAAATAAAATGTAAGATAGAAAATGCAGAACAAAAGATTATACCATAACATATTGGAGAAAAAAATGAGAAAGCATAATATCGTGGGAAAGATAGGAAAATGGGTAAAAGAATTCCTGCAAAACAGAAAACAGATAGTGGTTGCAAATGACGAGAAATCAGATGAAGCCCAGGTAATATCTGGTGTGCCCCAAGGTACGGTATTAGCTGCACTGCTATTTGTTATTATGATCTCAGACATAGACTGTGATGTTGAAAACTCCGTAGTGAGAAGTTTCGCCGATGACACAAGAATAAGTAGAGAAATTACTTGTGATGAAGATAGGAACTCGCTACAAAGAGATCTAAACAAAATATATGAATGGGCGGAGATAAATAGGATGGTATTTAACTCCGATAAATTCGAATCAATAAATTATGGAAACAGAGAAGGAATGGTGTATGCATACAAGGGACCTAATAATGAGACAATCACAAACAAGGAAGCAATTAAAGACCTTGGTGTAATTTTAAATAGGAATATGTTATGCAACGACCAAATAGCAACACTGTTGGCTAAATGTAAAGCAAAAATGGGAATGTTATTCAGACACTTTAAAACAAGAAAAGCTGAACACATGATTATGCTTTACAAAACTTATGTGCGTAGTACACTCGAGTACTGCAATGTGATATGGTACCCACACTACCAAAAGGATATTGCGCAAATAGAGAGTGTACAAAGGTCCTATACCGCTAGAATAGAAGAAGTTAAGGACCTTGATTACTGGGAAAGACTGCAATTTTTAAAACTATACAGTCTAGAAAGGAGAAGAGAACGCTACATGATAATACAAGCATGGAAGCAAATAGAAGGAATTGCTGAAAACATCATGGAGCTTAAAGTATCAGAAAGAGCAAGCCGAGGTAGATTAATAGTGCCAAAAAGCATTCCAGGTAAACTGAGAAAGGCGCACAGGACATTAATCCACTACGCACCAGCATCGATAATGCAGCGACTATTTAATGTGCTGCCAGCTCATCTAAGAAACATATCAGGAGTGAGCGTAGATGCGTTTAAAAATCAGCTCGATAAATACCTAAGATGCATCCCAGACCATCCAAGACTGGAAGATGCAAAATACACCGGAAGATGTATTAGCAACTCTCTGGTGGATATACGAGGTGCCTCACACTGAGGGACCTAGGGGAACCCAAACAAAAAATAAGGCAATAAGGTAAGGTAAGGCTCCGTACTATAATCATGTTTCATTACATATGCTTTACTTATATTATTATTATTATTATTATTATTATTATTATTATTATTATCATCAATTTTATTATTATTATTATTATTATTATTATGTTGTATATATATATATATATATATATATATATATATATATATATATATATATATATATATATATACATACATATATATATATATATATATATATATATATATATATATATATATATATATATATATATATATATATATACAAGAATAACTGAATTTCTACATTTCTCAATATATATATATATATATATATATATATATATATATATATATATAACATATATATACATATATATATATATATATATATATATATATATATATATATATATACAAGAATAACTGAATTTCTACATTTCTCAAAATATATATACATAAAATATAACTGAATTTTCACGTATCTCGATGAAATCTTAACTAAAATTCTTTCGTTGCATTTCAATTCAAAAGTAATCATACATTCTGTAGTAGATAAAGCTCCAAGTATTTCACAGATATATATATATATATATATATATATATATATATATATATATATATATATATATATATATATATATATATATAAATATATATATATATATATATATATATATATATATATATATATATATATATATATATATATATATATATATATATATATATATGAAAGTATATCAGTTCCTTAAGTAAAGGCTTAAAAAAACAAAAAATGTTAGAGACATACGATCATTCGGAGTCATCCTCGAGCCATTCAAGGTGAAGTTGTCACTTTTATGCGTGGCAATAAAATAGCAACACACTGTCTAATTTCAATTGACTCCGGAACACTCGAAGAAAGCGATGAAACTCTACCGGTAAAAATAAAGGTCTCACAAGACGTAAAAGTATTAATTCTGGGCATCGTGGATTAGGTTTGTTAAGAAAAAAAAATGAATAAAATATTCCTCAGTACTCTCCACCTCCCATGTGGTTCGGGCTTTCCTTAATAATAATTCACCCTAAAATATAATACCCACACAAAAATATACATATGAGAATGCAGCAAGGTATCCCACGTAGCACACGTTTTGCTTTGCACTGAAAAAAAATAGATGTAAGAGCATGATAAATATAACTGATGAAATAAAATTAATGTTATCCCAAGCTACTTCTAACAAGGCTACGCGACCCCCCGGCCAAGGCTTCACGACCCCCCAGGGGGTCACGACCCACCGGTTGGGAACCACTGCTTTACGCATTCAGAGCCATGCCATTCGGGCTAAACATAGCCCCAAGGATTTTCACGAATCTTTCGAACGCAACCGTCCATCAATTACGCCTAAAGGGGATCCAAGTAGTGGCCTACTTGGACGACTGGCTGGTGTGGGCAGCATCCAGGACAGAATGCATGCAAGCCTCCAAGATAGTGATCCAGTTCCTAGAACATCTGGGATTAAAGATCAACATCAAAAAGTCTCGACTATCTCCAGCTCAAAAATTTCAGTGGTTGGGAATTCACTGGAATTTGAAGTCACATCGACTTTCCATTCCTGGGAAGAAGAGGCAAGAAATAGCAGGATCTGTCAAGAGACTATTGAAATCCAAAAAGATATCAAGACGCGAACAGGAGAGAGTGCTAGGCTCTACAATTTGCTTCAATAACAGATACAGTGCTAAGAGCACAGCTAAAGAATGCAACAGGAGTCTGGAGAAAATATGCATCAAACGCACGAAAAGATCTAATGAGACCACTACTGACTCGACTGCGAACGCTTCTCAAGCCGTGGTCCAAAGCCAAGCAATTGAAGAAATCAATACTTCTTCAACCTCCTCCCCCGTCAGTTACTATCCACACAGATGCTTCAAAGGAAGGCTTGGGAGGCCACTCTCACCAGAAGAGAGTCCAAGGAGCTTGGTCCAATCTTTCCAAGTCATTTCACATCAACTTTCTAGAAGCCATGGCAATACTTCTGACACTAATAAAAAGTATCTCCTCGCCACTTGACCCACACATCAACTTTCTAGAAGCCATGGCAATACTTCTGACACTAAAGAAAGTATCTCCTCGCCACTCAACCCACATAAGATTTGTTCTAGACAGCGAGGTGATAGTGAGATTCCTGAATCGACAAGGGTCGAGGTCGCCTCAAATCAACCAAGTGATGTTGCCCATATTCTGCTTGGCGGAAAGGAAGAAATAGCACCTGTGAGCAGTTCACATTCAAGGGTTCCGCAACGTGACAGTTGACGCTATATCCAGGTTTACACCAATAGAGTCAGAATGGTCCCTAGACGCAGGATCATTCTCCTTCATCTTGAGTCAAGTCCCGGAACTGCAGATAGACCTCTTTGCAACGAAAGACAACAAGAAAATACATTGTTATGTGTCCCCATGCGAGGATCCGCACAACCTCCTTTTGAAGGTCCTCGACAAACTGAGATCCTTCAAAGGGAAAGCGGGAATAGTGGCCCACAAGTGGCCAAACAGCGTGTGGTTCCTTCTGGCATTGGAACTACGACTGAAGTTTGTACTGCTACCGGATCCAAACCTGTCTCAGCGAGTAGAGAAGTCGACTGTCTTCGCTTCATCACAGAATACCCGGAACCTGCATCTCATGATTTTCTCTCCTTAGCGATGAGAAAAAGATTCTGGGTATCAAAAGATAATATAGACTTTCTGGAGGAAACCAGAAGACAAAATGAGGCATCATGGAAGAAGCAGGTGTCCTTTGTTAAGGCAAAGAAACCAAAAAGAAATCTCGACTGATTTCTGTTTATCATTCTTCATTCACCTTCATGTGCAGGGTTTAGCAGCCAACACAATATCAATGTGCAAGTCTGCCTTGACAAGACCGATACTATATGCCTTTCAGGTCGAACTTTGTAACGACGTTCTTAATGAATTCTGGAGGCCCGTGCTAAGCTTAGTCCTTCAGCGCCTATAAGACCCATTTCATGGTCACTAGATAAGATTCTTCATTTTGCTCTTACAAAGATTTGACTCAAAGGGTTATATTTCTATTTGCACTCGCTTTGGGGGCCAGAGTTAGTGAAATAGTGGCTCTCTCTAGAGAGGAAGGCTACGTTCAGTTCTTGGAGGGAGAACTAAATCTATTTCCAGACCCAACGTTTCTTGCCAAGAACGAGCTACCCACCAACAGGTGAGGTCCTTAGAGAATCTGCCCTCTGAAGGAAGATCATCTCTATGTCCAGTGGAGTGCCTAAAGGTCTATCTTCATAGAACTTCAGACTTTAAGGGAGGACAGCTGTTCAGAGGAGAAACCTTGGGTTCGAATTTATCTCTGAAACAACTAAGGGCGAAACTCACCTATGTTATTCGCACAGCGGATCCAGACAGTACACCCGCGAGTCATGATCTGAGGAAAGTTGCCTCTTCCATAAAATTTCCTTAATTATATTGACTTTGAACATCTTCGTTCATACACCGGCTGGTAGTCATCTAAGGTGTTCTTTATGCACTATGCAAAGCAAGTGGAGAAACTCAAGAGGTCTGTGGTAGCAGCAGGTAGAATTCTTAAACCTGCTGTTCAAATCTGCGAGTAACAGTGAAATTAATTTGGGACGATTAATTAAGAGGGTGGGTGTGTAGTCACAAACTGTTACTACACACTGAGTAATAGGCCACTAACGTGTCCTTACGAACTGTTCCATTGACTTTGGTGAAGTAAAAGCATAATACGGACACTTTTGCCAAGCGTTTTTTACGCTAGTGTAAATAATCAGTAATACAGTCTGTATCAATATTATTAATAATTCGATTAAAGTTGCAAATCTGTTTCCTTTTAGACGAAACAATATTTTCTGTTTACCGTTATCTTTATGCTTTAATGGATATCGTCCACATTTTATAAATTTTATAAATGTTGACTGATATAAATATTTATTAAATATTTAATAAACTAGTTCATAGTGAGCCCTGTGTCTTATTCGCCCACACTCATTTTATTAGAAATGTACTGAGCATTAAGTTCAAAATATGGGTAATTTTAACATGGAATGTCTTTTAAAATTTTTCCTTTCTTCAAGCAAAAATCCACTCGCTTTAACCCTTCCTTAGGAAGGATTAACGTTGTACCCTAAGGGGATGGTGGAAGAGATGCAAAATTTGTTCCTATATGGATACAACTGTTATCCGATAGTTTAATAAGAGTAGACACACTGGGGGAGATGTCAGGAATTCATACTGACATTGGTGACTCTTATACAAACTTTGCTTTATAATGTATAGAGCGAGACCACTATACAAGCTTGTCATTTTGTCATGCATAGTTAATATGTACTCCTAGAGACTTTTTCCAGAGTCATTTGCAAGATAATCATACTCCCAGAGAGAGAGAGAGAGAGAGAGAGAGAGAGAGAGAGAGAGAGAGAGAGAGAGAGAGAGAGAGAGAGAGAGAGCTGGTAGTTAAGTAGGCTATCTTGTCGGCTTAACAATCGTTTACAAAGTAGACAATTGCAAAACGGTTCAGGATGTACCTTCATTCTTTAGCTCAGATTTTAAACCCATTTCACAGTAGACACATTTCTCTGCAAAGGATATTTCAATCTGCATTTGTTTGCTGGCGATTGAAGCTATCATTTTTTCACAACTCGAAAACTTCATTTGCAGGCGTTTACTCTGACGTTTTTGTTTTTTCATTCTGTGAATTTCTGTCATTATATACAATTAAAGTTGGTTTTATATATCAATTACTGTTATTAGCTTCCTTACCTTGATTTTACCAATCACAAAATTCTATTTTGTATTTTTTTCTCTATAATCAAATGCCCATCGTTAATATATATATATATATATATATATATATATATATATATATATATATATATATATATATATATATATATATATATATATATATATATATATATATATATATATATATATATATATATCAATTCTAGTATTTGTAATTGATATCCGTGATCTTACTTTATTAAATTCGAAGTTCTTTTTGTTTGTGTTACATTCCGTTGTGTTTTATTAGACAGTAAACATTGCTTTATTCTCTGCCAGTTTCAGCTCTCCACCATCTTGAAT
>NC_090741.1:107519552-107527052 GCF_036898095.1 Palaemon carinicauda | reverse complement strand
AATGAGAAAATTAAACACTTCATTTATGCTTTAATAATGAAGCCTAAAACATATGGGGTTTAACAATTCTCCAATAAAAATTTATGGTTAGTTCCTGTTGGTGCAAATTTCAAAATCTTATTGATTAGGACACCTAAATTTAATCATGCAATCCGTAGAGGAAAAAACTCTTTATTCAACATGAAGAGTGTACTGAATATAGAGATAGTAGGTTTACAAGGGGGAAAATTGGATGTTACACATATTAGTCAAAGGATGCGATTAAGTCTTTTGATCAAATAAAAAACCGTAAATCTTCTTGCATAAGATATATATATATATATATATATATATATATATATATATATATATATATATATATATATATATATATATATATATATATATATGTATATATATAAATAGATATATATATATACATATATATATATATATATATATATATATATATATATATATATATATATATATATATAGAGTATATAAATATATACATTTGAGGTATGAAGATGTAAACTAATCAAAAGCTGTGCTGCTATACTGTAAACCTCATCCAGAATCCAGAATATATAACCCTCATTACCTTATTGTCAAATATAAAATATACACAATTATATACTATTTTCACCATCTCTTCAGAAAATATGATGGCTGAAGGATCACCACTCTCAAGAACTGTATCAGTCAAAAACTTAATAGCATTTTTGAACATATGAAATATAATGCCATTACAATTTACTGGAATTTTACAGTTAACTCTTAAAACAAAGTTTATTATAATTATTCAAAACTAAAGAACACTGCTCTTTGACGTTAGCACCAAAAAGAGTCCACCAAAGACAAGGCGTTTAAGAAGAAAGTCATAATTCTCAACTAAAATAAAGAACTATTAGATGTCTGGAAGTTTCTGGCATCTCTAAATGTTTTAGGTTTTAGGTTTTCCTTTTCCCGGAATACATAATTTTTTGTACCCTGATGACAGCCTCGAGAGAGTATTTGAGTAAATTCCCGATGAATCTCATTACATTAGCTAAATTGGAACAGCTCATTAAGAAAAGACTGTGCTCACAGTGTTCCATTTATTACTCCTGTAGGAAGGGATGTTCATTAGTGCTGCTGAGATATTGGCACAGATGGAAAGGATATTATTCTCTCTTTGTGTGATTGGGATTTTCTTTGGAATTGTTGTGAGGGACATTTACATTACGGTTGCCTATAAGATCATTGGTGGTTTTGACTCTAACGTTGGTATTTGTTGATGGTTTTTTATACGAAAGATGTTTGATATGGAAGGATTAATTGGCATCAATATCTAATTATTATTTTCTCTTGTATCGTTTAGTGTAATTAGGTCAAAATGGCGTTCTTGTTGCAATCACATCCTGTTCACAGTAAGTCACCGAGCTCTATTTTTTTCGTTCCCTTGCCTTCACCAGTGTGACGAAAATAAAGAAATATCTTAATAAAAATTAAAAAAAAAAAAAACAATCATTTTCAGTAGGACTGGAGTATATGAATTTCAAATTTGCATCTGGAAGAAACAACCACAAACTATAAATATATGTGTATGTGATTACCTTGATTGTATTCAAGTGTTTTGTGTATTTGTCGGTTATATTTTCGTCAAACATCTAAACTACAAGAACACGGAAACCTGGAACAAACTTCCGACGAGAAATCATACCATCTCTGGTCAAATGCTCTTTTGAGCAGTGATAACCATTTCAATAATTTAACAGACAGACAGACATACTGGTAAGCTATCCAGCCACATAATCTCTTTGGTAGAGGCAATAAGAACATCCACGTAAGACAATAACGGTGCCCTGTTGCGCTTTTCTATGTTTTTCCAAATTTCCGGTACCGAACTCACAAAATGAATAGATTAATAATATGAATATAAAAGATATTAATATAACAAACAGGGAGAATAGAAAAGTCGAGGAATAGGCAAAGTCTCCATCATGCACTCTCGTTCTTCTCGTAAAACCATTAACAATCGCCTAGAGCAAATAGTTATCTCTCTCTCTCTCTCTCTCTCTCTCTCTCTCTCTCTCTCTCTCTCTCTCTCTCTCTCTCTCTCTCTCATAACTGAAGTATATTTTTTGTTGACCACACGGCCATACACATTTGTTCAGTTGCGTTTGGCTATGCAAATGTTAGCTTAAGCCTTATCGGAAAGGGAAAGCTAACGTAAGTCGTTGACAGAATTTACTGTCCTATTCAGTAGACAAATATGACGAAAAAAAAAAAAAACGGAAAAGAAATTTATTTATGTGTCTAGCAGCCTCTATCTCTGAATGTCTTTTTGTGTGTGTGTGTATGTGTGTGTGTGTTCGTGAGCCTTTGTCTTTCTTTAAAATCACTAAATATCTTATTTATTTTGCAAGTTCCCAAACGGCTCTTCTTGTTGTTATTACCCCGCCATTCATTGCAAACAAAGATAATGGAAGGACTCTTTGAAGAGAGATAAATAGATGTTTAATTTCTGGTTCGGATTCAGTTTTATGAGAATGACAGAGTTCAACTGACCGAAGTATTGTGTTCCGTTCAAATCACCGAAGGAACATATCTATCTATTTCATGATCCACTTAGTTATTCGTGATGTATTTGAGAAGTGGAAAATATAGTGATTTTGAGTAGTCGAAACAAATGCATTTGAAAGCCGTATCTACTTAGCTAAAAATAGCTCAAAGAAGCAGAGAAAACTTTTATTACGAATTATCTATCATTTCTGTTCAGTTTTCAAATAAAAGAATAATCCACTGTAGGATAATGTTAGAATGCTTAGTTATTAAAAAGTTTTATAAATCTGAATTATAGTAAGATTGATAAAAATAGTAATCATGATAAAGTAAGAACAATGACAGATATTAAAAAACGGAATAAAGACACTAACAATAATACTACAATTTTGAAAGGTGATAAAAGATATTACTGATTATGGTGATAATGATAACAATAAACATTATGCATAATCAATTCAGTGGAATAAATCCTTATTTGAACCTTTCGTGTCCTTATTCCCTAAACAAGTCCTTACTTTCAGTCTCATTATAACATTTGATAAATGAACCTAATTCCAATGTATCCCTTTTAAAGCGGGAACGGGTTGCCTGAAAACGGCCCCGAATACATAACATTAAGAATAGAATCATCAGCAAAACACAATTTGATCCCAGTCCTTTAGGACAAAGTAGCTTTGCTGAGTCTCATCAAACATTTCCTGGTTGTATACTCTTGGCGTGGATGAAATGTCATTTAAAAATTACCTCGTTATAATTGTGCTTTGATATGATTAAATTTGGGTGTAATCCGATTATGATATGTTAGGTGTGTAAACTATTGGTCTCCCTTTGAAAATCTTCCATTATTATTACTCAGATTTCACGTTCAGAAATAAATCAGAGATTTATAGCCTAACTCGGGTCCGTTTTAGGGAGAAAGAGGAAAAGATTGCGATACGAATTTCAGTGGTAAATCTGACTATGAGAAGAAATAGATGATATAAACCTTTGCTGTTACTTGATTTACTAGATTTAAATTTGTCTGAAGAAATCTATAAATCTATGTTTAATAGAGGTATGAAATATATTCACAAATCCTACAGTATATAAGATGTTAACACTACAATGGTCTACTGACAAAAACCTCATTCTTCAACTAACTTGCTATAGGCCATAAAGGTAAGAAAAATTAAGATATACCATAATACAATCTTTGAGAAAGTACGCAACGTCTAAGGGGCTGAGATTCACCTCTCTTACAACACCACTTTTCTTCACAGTATTTTGTCGAATATATCTATATATTTGGAGTAAATATGATTTGGAATATTCTTAGGAAAGATTTCTTTTTATTATTAATGATCTATTTATAGTTGCATTGCAAATCCCTTTCTATCTACAAATCGAATAAGATGAGAAATTGTTGTCGGAATAAATGAGGACTTGATCCTCGTGGTTACTTACAAGAAAGGTCATTTAGCTCGAATATCTAGACAGGAAGAAAGAAGATTTGCTCATTCTAGTTATCTAAGGGTAATTTCTTCGACCGTTTGAATTAAAGATCTATTAAAATGGTTGCCGTATTATATATATATATATATATATATATATATATATATATATATATATATATATATATATATATATATATATATATATATATGTGTGTATATATGCACATATATATATATATATATATATATATATATATATATATATATATATATATATATATATATATATATATATATATATATATATATATATATATATATATATATACATAACATAACAACAAGGCGAGTATTCATATTTCAAGTCAATATTTACATCGATATCCATTAAAGAGCCTAATTGTATAAGATAAACTTCTTTTCCAGAGTATTTATAGTTTATCAGGTATTTGGAAATAGCACCAAAATGGAAACCTTCTCTACAAAATTGGCAATAAAGACAATCATCCACCAGGGAAATAAAGAACAAGTGGAACTTGTGTTGAACTCGCATGCAATTCAAGCATTACTCTTTGCGAGTCAAAAGGAATTTCTTTCTGGATTAATTCCTTAAGATGAATATATTTTTAATTTTTCTGATGAGAAAATTATGGCTATAAAATTGCTTGCTAATTCTCGCCATTTTTGAATCACTTAGGTGATATATTTTCTTTTAATATTTTCCCAATATGGATAACGGGCATTTTTTTAGTCATTTCTCAAGCACATCCATTAAGAAGCTATAAATCTTCAGGTATCTGTTAGAATTATTAATAATTCTTTTAAGTCCTCTACAGTTCATTGATAATCCATCTGGCGAGGGAGCGTATCCCAGTAAAACCTATTGACCATCTGTAAACCTAAAAAGGCAACCATGTACCTGGTAGATAGAAGGCTGTTATGGGTCACAGTAAAGGTTGTGGTGTCCTGGTGGTATCGTCCTTGTCTGATGATTGGCTGACTGGGGTTCGAGTCCGGCTCAAATTCGTTAGTTCCTTTTGGTAGCTGCAATCTCACCATCCTTGTGAGCTAAGGATGGGGGTTTGGAGGAGCCTATAGGTCTATCTGCTGAGCCATCAGCAGGCATCGCCTGGACCTCCTTGGTCCTAGCTTGGGCGGAGAGGGGTCTTAGGTGCTAATCATATGTAATATGGTTAGTCTCTAGGCCTAGGGCATTGTCCTGCTTGATAGGGCAATGTCACTGTCCCTTGCCTCAGCCATTCATGAGCGGCCTTAAAGCCTTATAATCATAAACACCGGAATTTAACATTATCTATAACGATCGTATTTTTGAAAGAAAAGATTTATTACCAATTGGGTAAAATGAGTAAATCACTGAAGGTATTTTCAGGCGTAAATTCCGCCTTCTTTGTTTATTCGGTTGGACGGGGAAGTCCTGGAAAGAAGACGTCATCTCTGGACGGAAATAAGGCCTAAGCTAATATTTTTCAAGACGAGCAAACTGCTGAGGGAGGAAAGTAAATGGGAGAGAGAGAGAGAGAGAGAGAGAGAGAGAGAGAGAGAGAGAGAGAGAGAGAGAGAGAGAGAGAGATCCTTTTTCATTACAATAATCATGATGCAGTAGTCATTAGTGAATGGATTTTGAGCTTGAAGAGATGGGTTATTACGTGAATCTTTGTTTTGGGTTTCCCATAGAAGTGGAAATGGGATAATCCCGAAATGAGAACAGTACGGAATTAAAGGAAAGGGAAGACGAACATCAGAGAATAGTCAGAGATCCTCACAAAGAATCTCCTTCTTCTTCTTCTTTTTCTTCTTCTTCTTCTTCTTATACAAAGATTATTAGAAACGAAAAAGTGACTGTTTTCTACTGAATTGATTGTCTACCCTAATCTTCCATATTTTCAAGTTGAGTTTTAGTACAGATGAGACTTTTTTAAAAGAAAAAAAAAATTGTTCAACTTTTCCTTTTATAATTTTCTTGCCTTTTTTGCGTTTTAACTTCATATTATCTTTTATATATTTTTTTCAACTTTAGTCGTTGAAGGATACTCTAACAAAATTAAGTCTGAACGTCTTTCACGATCTCACAATGGTTAGAGGTTCTTTCGACCTCAAAACAAAAATGATTCAACAATTGCAATTGAAATATGGGATTTATATAAAAAAATGCTATTTACAATTAAAACCAATGTTGCTGCTCCCTTACTTTTAATAACTTGAATTAATTCAGGATATTGATAGATCACTGGAATAGGCATGGAAGAAGAGTAATAAAATACTTGAATGGAGATTTGGAGAGCTGTCTTCAGCTGCTCAAATGTTGTTGGTAGGATGACTTCAGGCTTGAGACCGTGGCCGAAGGAAAGCTGTTTCTCTTCGTAAATGATAGGACATCTCTCTGCCTTGGACATGACAAAAGTCCAGAGATAAGTGTTTTTCATCTGACCGGAACTATTCAACTAATGGTTTTTAAACGCTTTCTTTCCTATATCATCCCAGTTTTGTTACTATATCTTTCGTCTCTCTCTGAATAGTCTCTTCTTGATGCTTATATGCTATTTTTTTTTATCTCTCGCTCTCTCCCGCACTAATGAAAAAACCTGCTTAAGCTTTCCATTGCATTTTTCACATTTTTGGAAATTTTGTGCCCTTGTTGTTCTCAACTATTTATATATAGGCTCGTTATCTTGTCAAATAAAGTCACTTACACTGAAATATAAGAAATGTTTTTACAGGTTATAAAACACGTGCGGTACACCTTTGTCCTGAGTTGGACTAAGAACGACTTATGATGATCATGAAACTTACACGTTGATCTTCGATCCTAAAATACATCTTTCGAGGAAATTTGTATGTTTGAGCAAACGATCAAGCCCGAGGGGCGGAGCTAATTACAATGGACAATTGACATTGCTTAATAAGGGTAATCTAATTATTAGTTATCAATTGTTTATTAATAAGGAATCATAGTAATTTAATATCCATAGAAGCTTCTGGAGTAAGTTTTCTGGTTCTGTCAGGAAACTGAAAGCCAAGTGGGAATACTAAAAAAAAAGGATAAGATTAGGATTTCCATCAATGCTCAGTTTGAACCTGAAATGCTGCCAACAGCGAAAAAGGTGATGCAATCTTTTACTACACTGTTAAAAAACCGTAATATTAATCGGAAATTCTCCGTAAAAATGTACTGTTCACAGTTATATTTCAGTAAAATATAGGCGGCCGTAATTTTACCCTACTTTGTTTATACCTTTTACGGTGTGGCGTCCGTAATACCACTCCTTCACGTCATATATCCGTTTTAAAACGGCAAATGTATGGTAACATTTATTCCAGGATTTTTACCGTTTTTTTTTACGGCAAATGTTTAACAGTGTAAATACTAATTAGATTTCTTCTGTTGGAATAGACATGGTTTTGCTATACACGTACAGTTGTTCCTTTGATATTATTTCATCTATCCATAAGAACGTCTCGAAACAATCATGAATGTTTTTCTTTTTTTTTCGACGATTAACTTTTTTTCCTGGCCTTT
>NC_090741.1:107502052-107514552 GCF_036898095.1 Palaemon carinicauda | reverse complement strand
TGATTCTTTTTTTCTTTTTTGAATAATAGAATCATGGCTTCGAGTTAGTCTTTAAGCAAAAACTTTACACAGCCATGTTTCGTTTTTGTATAAAAGTTATATATATATATATATATATATATATATATATATATATATATATATATATATATACATATATATATATATATATATATATATATATATATATATATATATATACATGTTATTTATAAAAACCTAATACTGATGTTAATAACTATTACCTAGGGACCATTATTGTAAACCTGATTATTAAAGAGGCTGATAATAACATGAACCTTTATGGCAATTAAAACCATCTGAATAAGCTCCTTCAATTTCCTAAAGTCAAAGAGTATTAATTTTCCTTTATTCGGTTTTTGACATCCTATTAACTCGCGATTCCTTGAGGAACCAGGCATTTGAATTATGGCTTAAGTATAATTCTATAGGATTTAATGAAGAAGAAAAGGTGAGTCATCGAGAGACTCGATTTCTGCTGACTCATTGCATGTGTCAGTTGATGATGATGGCCATTTCATTCTCGTTTTCCCTTTCCAGTAACAGATAATTTATGGAAACACTAACGATATAAAATAATTATTGTCTTTAGAGTCATAACCTACTGTTAATTGTTCATTGTTTCTTGTCTAACTGTGTTTTTTATTTGAATGAGATGAACATAAATGATATAATCAATGTAAGAAAAAGCAGAGGCGGAGTTATTATGAACAGCTTTTAAATCATTTAAAAGAAATCCCGTTTAAAAGATTATGTAAAAGGACGTTGAAATATATAATCTTATTTCTAGGAAAGTATCTACCGCAAATATAAAGCATATATCTTTTTTATAACGTCTTCAAAGAGAGACCTGCAAGCGTTGGCACAGTAGCTGAGTTGCACCTATAATATATACTTAATGATAAAATAATTTTCGGGGCTATTTATTCCCTCGTCTAAGCCTCTTTAGGGGCAATGAAAATATATAAAGAAACTTATAAAAAAAAAACCATCTATGATCATCATAAAATAATAACAGAGATGTAATATTCAGTCAAGAATATCACATCTCCCTTTAAACCCTTTTTGTTTCTTGAGTGGCGTCCCATTTTCACAGTTGAGCTCAGGCTAATGTCGGTTAGAAACGAAAGTGTAATTTAAGAGAGAGAGAGAGAGAGAGAGAGAGAGAGAGAGAGAGAGAGAGAGAGAGAGAGAGAGAGAGAGAGAGAGAGAGAGAGAGAGAGAGAGAGAGTCTTTTACCACTGGTGTCGAGAACAGTCCTAAGCCTATGGAAGAGGAAAAAAGAACTTGACAAAGCGAGAATTCAAAACAAAAGTCTTAAGGATTAAGGACGGTGGATGAGTGGCTAGGTTTAGTGAAGATGAAGAGGAGTCCTCTTCTCTTGGGGAGTAAGAGGAGGACGAGGAAGACGAAAAAAGAAGAAGAAGAAGGGAGAAGATAACAAGGGTGAAGAGGAGTTAGGTGTAAGAAATCTCTCCTTATTGGGAGGAGAAAGAGAATCTTTTCATAATGGCATCGTTACTACTGCCTAATAATGCCATGAGGTCGTTGGCAATAAAATTAATTTCTGAAATAAAGGTCCTTGAGGATGAAAATTGATGATGGCGACAGAAAAGAATGAATAGAGTTACACAAATCATTTATAAGCAGAGAAAACAGATGATTACCGTTTCCTTGTACTCTGCTTATTTGCTTGCAATTATATTAAAGCAATCATTTTCCCAAATAGCAATGTAAATTGTACGTATCCACATTTAAGATTTAGCTGGCAAGAGTTTACACTTTCATAGAAAGATCAACTTGGAATTTCTAGAAAATTCTGCCATCGGTCAAGAGTCAATCCAAGACGCTAATGATGATCGGATTTCGAATTTATTGAGAGGAAATGTTGATTGTCGAAAATATTCGTTTCGCTTCCAATTCCGTCATTAGTTTTCATTTTTTCTTTATTGTGACTTTCAACTCCCTTTTCAGTGATCAAAACCTGTGATTCTTTCCTTGGTGCCATAATTTTTTCCCCTTTATTACTTTTTGATTCTGATAATTTGAGGAACTTGGCGCAAAACTGGCTATATTCGCCTGCTTGACATAAAAGCGTTTATAAAAAGTTTTAACTTCCATAGTTATTATTATTATTATTATTATTATTATTATTATTATTATTATTATTATTATTATTATTATTATTATTATTATTATTATTATTATTATTATGTAAGTTACAACCCTACTTGGAAAAGCAGGACACTATAACCTGCAATAAAACTTATAGATTACTTTTATGATGGAGAAGGAGAGACCGCTTGAATTAATTGCATACCCAGTGCTGCGTACAGGAGGAAACAGTCTCTGAAGATCTGCTTGTAAAGGAATATCAAAATCATTGAAAATCTTATGCAACAAACATTAAGAACTAACTGAACGAAGGTGACGGGGATTGATATTCAGATAAGGAATAAGAAATCTAATAAACCGTAAGTTTTTTCGCCAACAAATTAAGATGAGATTCAGCAGCTGAAGATCAACCCGATAGGAGAAAAATATTCGAAAGAAAATAAAATGAAAGAATTAAAACATTATCTCAGGATAAATTGATAACCAAAAATCTTAAAACACTTTCTCCATAAGTATTTTTTATACAAACGTAGAAGAAACTGGACGAATTAATTTTTTACTTAACTAACACCTCTTTCATTTCTCCTTCGTCAGATCTTAGATGTGAAATTAACGTTGCATATGATTTCAGTTGAACAAGATCAAAAGGAAATAATTTTAGTTTATAGATCTCAACAGATGTATACTGTATATCTCCCGCTTGGAATAGGAATGTATTTTTGTCATTTCATTAATACGAAAATATCATAAAACGCAAAACTCTCTCTCTCTCTCTCTCTCTCTCTCTCTCTCTCTCTCTCTCTCTCTCTCTCTCTCTCTCTCTCTCTCTCTCTCTCTCTCTCATAAATCTTTACTAGACCAAAGTTTCTTTATATATAATGTTCCTTGTCATTTTGTATATCTTCCCCTCGTTGCTTTCGGAGACTTACCTATCTGTCTGTGTGTCTGTCCATAAGCTTTTCTTGTGTTTTTCCTCCTTTGTCAAACTTCTCAAATGAGCAGCTTTTGTATTGTGGTCAAAATCTCAAAAAGGAGTCTATTGTGCGGCTTCCAAAATTATTGTTTTAATTAAAACAAAATCCTAAAAACCTTACTTTGCTTTCTCTCTCCAGATCCTCTGTACAATTTAATTAGTTTTGTTGCTCAGAAAAATAATAACCTCATTAACATTTTTTTAAATTTTTCCCATGAGACAAGATTCTTATTACTTTGATAACTTGGAAAAAGGTAAGAAACATCTTTTATTTTCGGAAGTATTCGTCTGGTTATAGAGAGAGAGAGAGAGAGAGAGAGAGAGAGAGGAGAGAGAGAGAGAGAGAGGAGAGAGAGAGAGAGAGAGAGAGAGAGAGAGAGAGAGGGGAGATATTAAGTAAACAGAAACTTTTGTTGTATTGTCAGTTCCATCCTCTTACATTTTGATCTTAATTTCAATGGAATGGCTTATATCATTGAAAGTCACTTTAGATATGAATTTGATTTTAATTTTCGTTTGACTTGAGGAATTTGAACTCTAAGTTTTCTTTATTTAATAACGATGATAAACATATAATTTTATATAATCTATTTCAATACTTTCTAATAAGTAGGATGATAAAAGCTATGTTAGTTTGCTTTTTTTTATTCTGTACAAGCAACTTCATTATTATTTCCCTTTTACACATAAGAGAATAAATGAATTCACTTTCTTTTTCGATTCAATATTATATTTCTCTATATAAAGTCATTTCCCTTCTTCTTCTTCTTCTTCTTTCTTCTTCTTCTTCTTCTTCTTCTTCTTATTATTATTATTATTATTATTATTATTATTATTATTACCTGCTAAGCTAAGTCCCTTGTTAGAAAAGCAGGATGATATTAGACCCGGGACTCCAACAAGTAAAATAGCTCAGAGAGGAAAGGAAACAAGGAAAAATCATATCTTCTAAGAACAGTAACAATAGAATAAATATTTCTCATATAAACTATAAAAATTCCAACAAAACGAAAGAAAGATAAATTAGGTACAATAGTGTGCCCGAGTGTACCCTCGAGCAAGAGAACTTTAACTCTAGACAGTGAAAGGAAGTTGACAGATGTTTATCTTCTACTAAATAAAGATAATTTGAATTTGAAGAACTTGGATTTTTATCTTTCATTGAAACCACCTTTCTTTGTTAGAGAAAGGTTAACTGACATGAATGAATCTTCTAAAGGAGAGAGAGAGAGAGAGAGAGAGAGAGAGGAGAGAGGGAGAGAGAGAGAGAGAGAGAGAGGTCAGAAAGGTTAAGAGAGTCATTTGATTAATCTCAAAGAGTCGATCCTTTTATTAAATGGTGATTTACATGCTGACAACTTTTGCCAGATGACATTCTGATTCTTTGGGATGTATTTTTTAATAGAAGGTTTAAAATTCAAAAGCTTTACAATAGGCTCTAGAATTTGCTTACGGCTTTATTCTTGTCTGTAAAGATCTTATTTCAAATTTAGATACTGCACCTCGGCGTCAATGACCTTAGATGTCAGGATGCCAGATAACTAACTCCTAATAAACCTATGGCTGCCTTCCTCTTTAGGACGTCCCGGTCTTGATTGCCGAGTCGGGCTCACTAAACATTGGAGCCGAGTGACAAACCAGCTTGCCTGATGCCGAGTCCCGCTCAACAAGCGTCTTGACCAATCAGTGCTTAACAATGGCAGCTCAGCTCAGCAGTACTCAAACCCCATGCAACCCCAACAAATATGAGTGTATCAGCAGCCTGACTGTGATGGATCTACTCTCGGCAGCACCTAAGCCAAAAGAAGACAGAGCTCCTCCATCCCAGTCTCAGTACTGACTCTGCTCAACGACCATCTCACAAATCGACTAACGACCCGACCTGTATAAAGAGAGCCCTGCGTACATACATCGTCCTACTTCTAGTATGAAGATGAGAGGAAACACCTGGTACTCTTTCTGAATGCATTACAGCCGACTCTTTTGTACCCTGTACTTGTCAAGTTTATTTTTAGTGAATTATTAATAGAACCTTAAGTTTTTACTATGTATTTTGTTCCCCTACTTCCTGGGTGTCAAGCAGTACTGTTGAGAATAAGAAAATTTGAGCAATTGAAAAGCTCATCTTCAAAATCAATGCTACTGAGGCTGCTATAATCTTCAATGAAACCTATTATCATCATTATTATTATTATTATTATTATTATTATTATTATTATTATTATTATTATTATTATTATTATTATTACAATATGGATGATTTACTCACTGGACAGGGATAAAAAAAAGGATTATGGATTTTCTCTGTATGAGTAAAAAAATGAATTGAAGATGTTACAAGTTAAATAAGCAATTTTCCACTGAAGAACAGAGTATAAATGAATATTAGTTTAGTTTTCTGCCCGAGAGAGAGGAGAGAGAGAGAGAGAGAGAGAGAGAGAGAGAGAGGAGAGGAGAGAGAGAGAGAGAGGAGAGGAGACAGAGAGAGAGAGAGAGAGAGAGAGAGAGAGAGGAGAGAGGTGGGGGGGGGAACTTGATTCTGATATAACAATAAAAAGTTTTAAATCTTTAGAAAATATAAGTGACAAACGATCGGTGACCAGATTAGAAATTATTCACGTAATATGTACAGTATTAAGTGCCACTGAATCATAAACTGTCTCTTGTTAACTTAAATGTATATCTACATTGGCAAAAACAACTTTTTTTGTACCTATCATTATATCTTAGCATCGAAGAGGCTGGGAAAAACTACTTCTCTTCTAGGAATAAGTTTCGAATTACCAGAGAACTTCCGGGCAGGGAATTTTCTGAAAACGACTCGTCTACATCATATTCTAAAAAAAAGGAAAAAAAAAAAAAAACATTTGAAAGTATGCTCCTAAGAAAAAGTTCCTTAATTAGGAGGGATTATTGTGAATTAATAAAGTTTTGAAGTAAAAATGTTGAAGAAAGTTTTGAATATTTTTATTTTCTCTTGGGATGAGAATGAACCTCATTTGTTTACATTATTATTATTATTATTATTATTATTATTATTATTATTGTTATTATTATTATTATTAATATTATTATTATTATTATTATTATTATTATTATTATTATTATTATTATTATTATTATTATTATGTGCAACTATAAAAAGGTATAAGACATCTTAGTGATAAAAATAATTACCAATTTTCACTGAATAAATTCAAATAGGGCTCTTCAGTCATATCATAGAACTGAAGAACATATGCTAGCTTTTTCAATGAGAGAGAGAGAGAGAGAGAGAGAGAGAGGAGAGAGAGAGAGAGAGAGAGGAGAGAGAGAGAGAGAGAGAGAGAGAATCTCCTTGTCAGTTCCTGGAATTAAATACAGACCTTTGAATGATACAGAAGGCGGATCCGGGTACACGATGTCATAACAAAGATCTTCAAACGCCTCGCCATCTCTCTTATGATTCATGCTCAAAGGTAACTCGAATCCATTTCACCTTTTGTAAATGATAATGTTCTTAAGACGAGCGAGACATGTATTGCATCTTTTATATACATAGAAAATTCAATCATCAACGTTCCTAAATACATAATCGTTCCGATGATCTGTTGTAATGTTTAGCTGTTTATATTTTAGTTATTACTTAAAATCTCTCTGTGCATTAAAATCTTTGTTCGTATATACTTCTTCTTTGTCTGCATCTTTTCCCACCTTTATGTAGGGTCGATTTTTCTGGCTAGTTCTCTCCATCTACCTCTGTCCCACACTTCATCACCAGTTAATCCCTTTGATCGAAGGTCATCCTTGATACAGTCCATCCACCTTCCCTTTGGCTTCCCTCTCCTTCTCGTTCCCTGTACCTCCATTTCCATCACTCTCTTCCCAGTATACTGTTCATCTCTTCTCATGACATGACCATACCATCTAAGTCTACTTTCTTGGATCTTATCTGATAGTTCTCTAACTCCTGTGGTACCCCTAATTACCTCATTCCGTATTTTATATACGTAATTGGTAATTATTATAAATATCTTACTCATGTTGATAGCAATTCTACATATGTTTATTGTTCTGTAACATATGTAGGCAGTCATCCTACACTCCTTAAGCACTCAATATTGGAATCATCATTTTGATCATTAAATCCATGAGAGCTTTGCCATCTTTCTCAAAAGGTTACGCGAGACTTGTTCTTAAGAAAAGTCATTCTACAAGATAAAAAAGGTAAAATATTTTTTAAAGTGATAATTGGTGGTTTTCTACCTTAGATTTGCTTATTTTGTTATAAAAGATAAATCTTATGTAGCATTATAATTAAAATAAATAAAGAAAATTTAATTTACATGAAATAACTGATTAGAAATCTCAATATAAATCTTAATTAAGTATAATGTTTCTTTTTTATAATTGTTTACGTGTTTAATTTAAATTCTTATTCAGTATTACGCTAATTTCCCCAATATATTACGTACTATAATTTTTCGGTAACTACACATATGTGTACACGTTTTTAAATGTGAACTTTTACTTGTATATAAGTAGAGTTTGAAGATATGTCAACAAATTATCTTAATTTGTTCTTTACCTATCTGAGTGTACTTTTATTTCATTAATGAAGTGACGTTCACAGTTAAGTATTAAGTATATATATATATATATATATATATATATATATATATATATATATATATATATATATATATATATATATATATATATATATACATATATATATATATATATATATATATATATATATATATATATATTATTACTATCAAAGCTACAACCTTAGTTGAAAAAGCAAGATGCTATATATATATATATATATATATATAGAGAGAGAGAGAGAGAGAGAGAGAGAGAGAGAGAGAGAGAGAGAGAGAGAGAGAGAGAGAGAGAGAGAGAGAGAGAGATAAAATGTTCGTCCTTGTTTCATTACTGGAATTATGTTCGAAGTTTGCTTAATAAAGTTCGTTCCTGTCTCCCTAATTTAAGCTTATAATAAAGTTTGGTAAATGGTCCTCTGAGTTTGTGGACATTTCTACTATTATTGCATTACTAGAAAGAGAAAGTCGGCAGTTAGTCAGATACTTGCTAATATATATATATATATATATATATATATGTATATATATATATATATATATATATATATGTATATATATATATATATATATATATATATATATATATATATATATATAGATATATATATGTATATATATATATATATGTATATATATACATATATATACATATATATATATATATATATATATATATATATATATATATATATATATATATATATATATATATATATATACACACTTATAAACTCAAGGCAGAAAATAAGTAACGATATTTGTTTCTCGATTTACAAAAAAAACAGGCAGCAAGTTGAAAAATGTTTGCTTACACAGAGAAGAAGAAGAAGAAGAAGGAGAAGAAGAAGAAGAAGAAGAAGAAGAAGAAGAAGGAGAAGAAGAAGGAGAAGAAGAAGAAGAAGGAGAAGAAGAAGAAGAAGAAGATGAAGAAGAAAAGGAATTATCCTGCTTCCGAGATGCCTCGAGAAACTCTCTATGTTTACTGCAACGTAACAATTGATTAAATTCATTCTCTCATCGGAGTAATTAGCAACTTAGGCTCATTGTTGCAAGAAGTCATTGCGAGAGGTGTCATGAAACCTTACAGCATTTAGTAAGTTACGATCATCTCGCTAATTGGCAGAGGAAAGTTAGACTCGAATTACTAATAATCAAAATAATAACTTAATTCAGTTGGGAAACCTTGAAAGACAACGTTTTGTTTCTTCTTTCTTAATAATTATTAAAGTTGTGTGACCCGGTTATGGGTTTTAATCTGTTATTGGTAAATTCACCTTCTTAATTTTTTCAGCTCAAACTTGTGGAAAAGTAATATTCAAATGACAGATTTCCGGTTTCAATTGACAGTTTGAGCCTCTTCGTTATAGAAGAAATCTTCTTTTTTTACTCCTTGTCAATTTGAATTAGAAATGTCTATATAAAGGTATTGTTTTCAGTAATTAATTTTAATTTTCAATTCTAAATATCATCATAGGCCTAGTTGATAATATTTATGGACAAAATGTTTTTTTTTTTTTTCCATAAAAGAGATCATTGATGTAAATTTGAATAAATATAAATAATTAGCAGAAATGACATCATCGTTGCAGTAGTATTTCTTACACCAGATGCCTTTCCGAATAATAATAATAATAATAATAATAATAATAATAATAATAATAATATCATTATTATTAAAAAATGGTAACAACAATAATTATTTTTATTGGGCCAACATTTCTCAAATTACCAAGAAAGAATTCCATATTCATCCTAACATAAAGATAATTCATATAACTTGTGATGAAGTTGAATTCCTACTACTCAACATAAGACCTCTTTTTTCGTAGTTCTATTAAAGACACAATTTCCCCCGTAATCAGCATTTAAAAATTTTAGTCCAAATTAATTAAAACTTAATTAACCACTTCCATTGTGTTATTAAAGAGAAACTTCTGAACTGCAAGATTTATGTAATCGCAATAAATATATCATTATATTTTCATTGTTACGGAAGTGAAGAGGCCTATTTACTGTTCATTAATTAAATCATTATCGAAATAAGTTCACTTTAACGGCTGGATTTACGCTAATGTTACCTTCATTAGAACTGAGTCCTAATTAAGTCTATCATATATATGTGAATATTGAATACATATGAATCGCTTGAAAAGATATTGATGTTCTTTCTACTTTCAATTAGCTTTTGAAGATTGATCAATTCAGTGCTTTTCCATACGTTATTTTCCTATTTTTCCACTTGCATTCGCATATCAATCATGAATCTATTATTATGAATGATTTTCTTGATGATAAAATCTCAAGTACAATTTTCAATGAAAAAAAATTATGACTGATATTAATAAAGTAATAATAAGTAGAGTAGGTTACCAGAACTTTTTGCTGTAATTATAACTAGAGAAGTATGGGATACCTCAATGGTAGGTAAGACTAGCCTCACCAGATAACCTCTTAACTTGGAACTCAAGAGCCACTGCCTAGTACTTAAGTTCCAAGTTCCTCTTATGCCTTCTTTGAATTAGCTGGTAGCTCCTCGCCTTTTCATTCGAAGTGAGTTTGCCGAATTAAATTCCGGTGTGAGGTAGACATTAATTCTTAAGAGAAATATTAACTCTACATGGCATTATTCTTTACTGTCGGCATATTTCCAGAATAAGAAATTGAGACTTTTTCTTTGACTTAAGGATATATCTGAAAGATCTTCATAGAAAATGTCTATGTTTAATGTAATAAAAGATATCAAAAGGTTAGAGATTCAAAATTTTCATCATGTTACATACTTCACTTTATGCATTAAATATTCTTGTAGTTACGATTTCTTATTTCTTAGATATCATTTAACTACTTTTCATTATATAAATGTTCCCATGGAGAACTCACAGGGAAGAGTTACCAAAGTTTACAAGCTTTAAGAGACCGTTTGAGAGAAACAGTATCGAAGTTAACATAGCAGAGAATGTTTAATCAACAAAGTTCGAACATAATTCTGATAATGTCGTACTTTCGATAATCATGAATATGATTTGTTATACAACGAACAATATTTACTAGAATAATTTTAGCTTATTCAATACTCTTATGATGTGTGCATATCTATAAGGATATATATTTTTTTTAGTGTGACAGGATTTTATAATTTAAATTAAATCAATGCTAAGGAAAACTTCATGTACATATATCTTACTAAAAAAGTGAAAGTCAAGGATGTTTTCTCAATAGATATTTTTTTAATTAATGCTGGTAATATTTATTTTTGGGGAGAACTTATATTTCAGGAGATGAATACAAAAAGATGATAATGAAGGTGATAGTGACGATAATGAAAATAATAATAATGATAGTTTCATACCTCATGTTTGGATCGAACCCGGGGCCACTTCTCACCAAACTAACAGAGACAATACTGTACAAGACATAATGAGTCATCTGTTTAGGTTACTGCCTTAAGTAGAATCGAGTATAGTCTTCAATTAAACCTATTATTATTATTATTATTATTATTATTATTATTACTTGCTAAACTACACCACACCACACCATCGCTTTTATTATTATTATTATCATTATTATTATTATTATTATTATTATTATTATTATTATTATTATTACTTGCAAAGCTACAACCCTAGTTGGAAAATCAGGATACTATAAGCCCAAGGGCTCCATCAGGGAAAAGAGCCGAATGAAGAAACGAAATAAGGAAAAACTGAAAGAGAAGTTTACGAGCAATAATATCAAAATAGATCTTACATATATAAACTATAAAAAACTTGAGAATAATGAGAGGAAGAGAAACAAGATAGAATAGTGTGCATGAGTGTACCCTCAAGCAAGATATCTCTAACCCAAGACAGTTGAAGACCATGGTACAGAGGTTATCGCACTACCCAAGACTAGAGAATAATGGTTTGATTTTCGAGTTTCCTTATCCTAGTTGGAAAAGCAGGATGCTATAAGCCCAGGTGTCCCAATAGGGAAAATAGCCAAGTGAGGAAAGGTAACGAAGAAAAATAAAATATTTCAAGAACAGTGGCAAAATAAAAATAAATATAAATATTTCTCATATAAACTATAAAAACCTTCAACAAAACAAGAGGAAGAAAATTAGATAGAATAGTATGGCCGGCGTGCTCTCAAGAAAGAGAACTCTAACCCAAGACAGTGAAGACCATGGTACAGAGGCTATGGTACTACCCAAGACTAGAGAACAATGGTTTGACTTTAGAATGTTTTTCTCCTAGAAGAGCTGCTTACTATAGCTAGAGGGTCTCTTCTATCTTTACCAAGAGGAAAGTTGCCACTAAACAATTACAGTGTATAGTTAACTCCTTGGGCGAAGAAGAATTGTTTGGTATCCTCAGTGTTGTCAGGTGTATGAGGACAGAGGAAAATCTGTAAAGAATAGGCCAGACTATTCGGTGTATGTGTAGGCAAAGGGAAAGTGAACCATAACCGGAGAGAAGGATCCAATGTAGTACTGTCTGGCCAGTCAAAGGACCCCATAACTCTACTGCGGTAGTATCTCAACGGGTGGCTGGTGCCCTGGCTAACCAATAGAATGAAGTTTACTCTAATTGCTCGAGCGAACTATAATTATACTGGTGCTGATAATAATATTAGTAATAATAATAATAGGCTGATAACATCGCGACTTTATAGAATATGACCATCAATGTTATTTGCGTTTTTAACAGCAAATTATACTTTAGATTATATCGATATGAGTATTTCAAACCACTCAATCAAAAGTTATTGTCCGTATGAAACACCATAAACCCAAATATAGATAATAGAAATAA
>NC_090741.1:107494552-107497052 GCF_036898095.1 Palaemon carinicauda | reverse complement strand
TAAGACGTTTTGCCAGAAGACGTTAAAAAACTTTAGATAATATGGGAGTTATGGAAATTGGGCGGTAATCAGTGGGACTTGAGCTACCACAAACACATTTACATAGAGGAGTAACATTACCAATTCTCCAACAAGTGCTAAAAGCTCCTCTTCTTGCTAACTTGCGCAAAATAACAGATAACTTTGGAGCTAAGAAATCTGTTGTCTTTATAAAAAAACAAAGGAAAAATACCATTGGGTTTACACCTCCATAAGCATCAAGGTCCATCAACAGAGCTTTAATCTCGCGAGATCGAAAAGCTAAAGTAGTTAGTTTAGCCTCAGGAAAAAAGGAATGAGGAAGTTCAAGTTTTTCATTACTCTGTTTACTGTCAAAAATATTAGCCAAAAGGGTTGCCTTGACTGAGCAATCTGGTTTAAGTAAAGGAGGAACTGCTGCATCTACATCAAAGAGTTCAGATTTAAGGGTAGACCACCATTTATGTTCCTGAGTTGTACCAGAAAGGGTTTCTTTTATGGTTAAATTGTACTCCTTTTCAATTGAGGCATAAACTTTCTGAGCAAAAGCTCGAAGCTGAGTATAGTTGTTTCAGGTCAAATCTGATCTGTTACCCTTCCAAAGATGATAGGCCTCCTGCTTCTCCAAATAAGCACGTCTACAATCATTATTGAACCATAGTTTGTCCTTCACTCGGTACCTTAGCACACGAGAAGGGATACGCCTATCAATTATGTTGACTATATTCTCATTCAAAGAGACAACAGGATCTACGCTACTATATAATTGTGACCAATTCAAGCACAAAAGATCATGAAAAATCCCATTCCAGTCTGCTTGGGATTTCATATAAATTTTACATGAGTATGATATATCAGGGACACGCTGCTCAGTCTTCACTACTAATGAAATCAAGGCATGATCAGATGTCCCGACTGGAGGACCAACCTTACTAGTTATAACGACAGGGGAGTTAGTGTATATGAAGTCCAAGCAATTACCAGACTTATGAGTAGCTTCGTTTACGATTTGCTCACAGCCTGATTCAGAGGCAAAGTCTAAAGCTCTTAAGCCATGGCGATCGGTAGGAGAGATAGAACTTAACCTCTCCCTATGGTGAGCATTTAAAATCACCAGCAAAGACAAAAGAAGCCTTTCTATCATCTTGTATCTTAGCCATGATGGTAAGAAGACAATCGAATTTAGAATCATCCATGTCTGGATTCCGGTAGATCGAACACAAATAAAAGTTGTTATGCCTGCCACAAACTTTTATTACCTGAATCTTATGACATCCACATTGATAGCAGGACTTAAGAGAAGAAGGGTACTCGGTCCTAATATACATTACCATTCCCCTGGCCCTAGGGATGGCATCACGTTTCAACGTCATTGGCTTCTTAAAACCAGTTATAAGGAGCTCAGATGAGTGTCTCATATTAGAAACCAAAGTTTCGGAGCACAAACGAATATCATAATGTCTGGACGCAACTGTAAGGTCTTGGATATTTGCATGAAGACCACGAATATTGCAATACAGAAGACGACATTGACGAAATCTAAGACGTACTGGTCCCTGATTTCACTCAATGTCTCCAGATAGCATAAAAATTAATAAAAATAAAAAAGAGACATCATAATTAAAAACTAGATTAACAAGAATTATAACAAAAACAATATGTACAGAATTATAAATAAAGTTATTGATGATACCCATAGACTATAGTAAAAAGTCGGAAAAACTGGTCAACATGGAGGAGCCGATACACCATGCAAGGCTAAATACCCTCCAGGATAGCCACTTCAACTGAAGGGAGGTCAGTAAGGATGGTTTTGAGAAGAAAAAGAGTCAGAAAAAGGAAAAGAAAACCTCTTGATAAACCATGGCCCTTCTATTAAGCCTGGCCAACATACCATTTCAAAAAAACCAAGAGGAAGAAAAAATAATAATAATAAGATAGAATCATCCACGTCTGGATTGTGGTATATCGAACACAAATAAAAATTGTTATGCCTGTCACAAATTTTTATTACCTGATTCTCATGACATCCACATTGATAGCAAGACTTATGAGAAGCAGGGTACTCGGTCCTAATATACACCGCCATTCCCCTGGAACTAGGGATTGCATCACGTTTCAACATTATTGGCTTCTTAAAACTAGTTATAAGGAGTTCAGATGAGTGCCTCATATTAGAAACCAAAGTTTCTGAGCACAAAAGAATATCATACTGTTAGGATGCAACTGTAAGGTCTTGGATATTTGCATGAAGACCACGAATATTGCAATACAGAAGACGACATTGACGAAATCTAGGACGCACTGGTCCCGGATTTCGCTCAATGTCTCCAGACAGCATAAGAATTAATAGAAATAAAAGAGACATCTTACTTAAAAACTAGATTAACAAGAAGATAAAAACTAGGTTTGCTTATATAAAACAAGAGGGACAGCATTTTCTTCTATATCTTTATTGATATTCTATTCCATCCTATCTCAT
>NC_090741.1:107484759-107494529 GCF_036898095.1 Palaemon carinicauda | reverse complement strand
ATACCCAAGGAAGCTATCGAAGTAACCTTCCATCAGGACGTCATGGCTTGAGCCCCCCCCCAAAAATATATATATATATATATATATATATATATATATATATATATATATATATATATATATATATATATATATATATATATATATATATATATATATATATATATATATACATATATATATATATATATATAGATATATATATATATATATATATATATATATATATATATATATATATATATATATATATATATATATATATTTTTTTTTGGGCTCAAGCCATGTCGTCCTGATGGAAGTTCCTATAGGGTAGCTTCCTAGGGTATATTACAACTACGGCGATATTCCCAGAGAATTTACCTTAAGGTACCCAGAATTCTAACTCCTGGAGCGAATATCCCTAATGAAAGGGATATCGCGACATATCAGAGGACGTATTCTTGACACGCCACATGGCAATCTGCACCCCAAACAGAGATAACACATCGAAGGGGTCAATTGGCAAGAAAACGAAAACGAAAAAGAAAAAGGGGGAGCCGCTCCCAAGGCTCCCTCTTCTCCCGTTTCGTAAGCGTGCCTGGCGCCAATCCTGGCGCCATCTGTAATCCTTTTTGCGTAGCTTAACAACTCGGTGTGTTTTCCTGTGTTTCTCGCAAATCTTGAATTTATTCATCTTTTCATGGCTTCTCCAACTTCGTCGGCCTCTGATAAGTTGAGTACCATTTCTTTTATATATAAATGTAGGCACTTGGTAAATTTTAAAGTGATTAATAGGATTAATCTTTGTTACAAGAGCCGTTGCCTTCCGGAGGCGTCATGGACGCTGTCGCTCGCTAGGTATGAGTTTTAGTTAGCCAGAGCGACATTCCCGGTTGTTTTGCTTTAATAAATTTTAGCTATTTAGCGTTACATAGTATTTCCTTTCTCGTGCTTTTAGTATTATTTTGGCGAAGTATTCGCCAACTCTGGCCTACGCTAGGCCATGTAGCCTAGTCGTTTGGTCCTAGTACTTTCCTGCATGATTTTGGATCTCCGAGTGTTTCAAAATTTTATTGAAGCTTTAGGCTGTTTTTTATACATCTAAGATTATGTTGAATATTTCCAAGATAGTATATGAGTGAGTTTCGGTGATTTAGGTAATCGATTCTCTTGGTGCCTAGGCTAAGTTGCTTATGGTGCCTTAGTATACTTTCTCATACTCCCCGGTTGCTTTATTTTCTTCGGAGAAGGTATGCAATCCCTTTCCCTCTGTTTAAGCCTTGGGCTTAACCCTAGTGGTTTATCTGAATTAACTTTCGATATAACTATACTGGGGTGTTACTGTACCTCCCTGTTCCAGTAAGTCTGGCTTCAGAGGGGGACAGAACATCAGAGTTTTTTAGTCTGAGTCTGTGTTTGTCTGGCTTGGGGTAGAGTCTCCCTCGCTGGCCTGACACAGACATAGGAGGCTTAGCCTCCTTAGGTCACTGCCGAAGGTTTCTGTACGAGATGATTCCTTCTTTTGTGATCTAGCAGACTAGTCCTTGTTGCTGTTCTCGGTGGGAGGATAAGATCCTTTCCCTGGGAGTAGCAACACCTTCCTTGCTTTGGTTCAGTGGGTGTTGGCAAGTATTGCTGGCCTCCCTCCTTGGATCTCCCTTAGGCTAAGATGAGTTTTCTTGGCTGCGGGTGATTCTTCACTAAAGCAAGGTTGGTAGGACCCTCTTTTGTCCCTTCCCCCTCTATCTCCGGCCGGCAAGGGTCTTCTGCTTTGAGTGCTGCCCGGACCTCCCTTGGTCCCTCATCCATGCCTGCCTGTAGAGCCAGACGGCATTGGTCAGGAAGCCTGAATTAGATTCTCCCCTTCCTTATATGCACTCTTTCGGATTGCTGGGCTTGGAGGTAGTTTACGCTCTTATCCCGGCATCCATTCTATTTTCTTCTAGTGCTGTACCCGACCCGGCTGCCGGCCTATGAGACCGGCAGCCGGGCAGTCATAGTACTCTGGTTCTTTTGCTGCTGGCCGGCATCGGTTGTTTACGTTTGCCGGCTGGCTATTGTCAAGCCCTTGTCTGTTGGTCGCTATGAGCAGTGGCCGGCAGCCGGGTACTACCTTGTGTAGTTGCCGGCCGGCAGTCATTGCCGGCCGACATTGGCTGTTGCCGGCCGACATTGGCTGTTGCACATGCATTTGAACCAGCGTTCCGCCGCCTTATAGCTGTTAAGTAGTATACTTTAAAGCTAGTTATACTTGCCGGCCGGCACATTACCTTCTATACTGTACCAGTATTCTTCAGTATAACATATACTGTAGGAAGAAAACTATAGTATAAGTTTTGGTACAGCACTGTGTGTTCTAACACTTTTGTGTTGTCTTGCACAGCCCTTTGGTGTTGCCTTACAGATAAGAAAGTGAGTTCTTTCTTGTCTATTATCCGGTATTTTAAAACCATACCTGAGGTGTGAGCTACACCTGTTTCCTCTGGAAACTTTTCATTGGTTACTCTAGGAGAGATTAACCATACGATTTTATTATCTGGAAGGCTACAACAATTGGTTGTGAAGGAAACACAGGTGTGTGTCTTTCCTTTCTGATTTGTTATGCTAAACTGTGCATATCCAGTGATACGTAGTTCACTTGATACTCATGGAAATTTCTTTTCTTTACAGGAGGACCATCCGAAGTGCGGAAGTGTTTTTTGCAACGTCCGCAGTAAGAACCTCTGCGGACATGAGTTTTGTAGGAGGCACGCAGCATGCGCTGTCTTCAAGGGTGATCTCCAGTATTGGGACCCTTAGGTATGTACCGTGTGAACTAACCTGATTACTGAGGCCTTTGATTCCCCTAGGACGGCAGAATCAAGGGATATAGCAAGGGAGAAGCTTCGTACCTGGGTAAGGGGCTTCCAGAAGAACACCTCTGGACCTTATCTTCCAAGTGAGAAGATGAGGGCTTATCTTTTCCCTAGGGCATCAGCTGATGCAGTGATTCCCCAGCCTCAAGAGGAGATCCCCCAAGTTCAGATCCAGGTGGATGCTGAAGTCGCGGTCACTTTGCAAGACATCCAGTTGGACGACAGGATGTCTGGCGTGTCCGAGCGTCTGGAGGAAGACCTCCTGGCAGGAGCCCAGGATGAAGTTCAAGCCCCAGACGTTGTAGAGGAAGAGGTCGACGAGGTGTCGGCTACTCCGGTTCAGATCCCTGAGCCTATTCCCTCAACATCGTCCGCTCTCCCAGTAGAGCTGGGACAGGCCCTCTCCTCCATTGTTGGAATGATCCAACAAATGCAGAAGGAGAATCAGGAGAAGGCGGCTGCAATGGAACTGCGGATGCAGAACCTTGCAGCATCACATGGGCCCCAGAAAAGGCTCAATGTGAAAGACCTTCCCTTGTGCTCAGATGCTAACCCGTGGAGGTATGCTGAGCACATGCCGATGACGACTGGAAAGATCGTCATCTCGGATAAGTTGGGTTCAGTTCCCTTAGAGGAGGTGGAATTCTGGCCCAGCAAGGGGTCATATCCGGACTGTTATGTCCGGTTGAGAAAGGAACCAGCTTTAAAGGAGGAGACAGAGCCGAAGGAGGTCATAGTGATAGACCATGCTAAGGCTCAAGCTTTGCTTTCATCCTTGATGAAAGAGAGGGGCTTCACGAACTCAAAGGTAGCTGCATTGAGTAAGAAGCTCCCTTCCTTTGTGTCCTCTCCTGCTAGAGCCTTCCCCTTTTTACAGAAAGAGTTTGCGGCTGTACTAAAAGCAGTCGAGGCCAGCAAGCCTTGCCCCTCCCTGGAGGAGTGTAAACCCTTGTCGGTGGCCCTGCCTATGGACCACAAAGACTGGAAGGACGTCCATCTTACCTTCTCAGTTGGGAAGTTGGAGGCTGATATTGCCGGACGTCAGTTCAGCGAGGACCTCCCTAAGCTGTCTGACTTTCTTTTGCGGAGAGAGCTCGAGACAAAAGAAAGACTGGCTGCCTCAATGTCTCTGCAGACTACTCTTGAGACGATGGCAAGTGACCCCAAGGTCCATGAAATGTTCATGGTAGTGGCCAAGACTCATCTGGCCACAGTGACGAAGGATCTTTATAGCTTCGTCAGGGCGAGGAGAGCTTGTAGGGAGTTCGTGTTCACCTCGGCTACGGTGAGACACGAGCCAAGGAAACTAATCTCCTCCAACATTTGGGACAAAGACCTTTTCCCTACCGAATTGGTCAAAGAAGTTGTTGATAAGGCCGCCACGGAGAATAGAAACCTTCTCCAGAAGTGGGGCCTGGCTATCAAAAGAAAGTCTTCCCCGGATGAGGGTCCTCAACCAAAGAGGAAGACTATGAGGACTAGGCTACCGTCTCGGCCAGCCAAGCCACTTAGACAGCAACAGCAACTGCAATTGCCATTGCCTTCAGTGCCCCAGATGGTGGCACAAACCCCGACCACATTCCAGTGGGTACCCCAGGCCGTGTCGACACAGTCCACGGCATTCACCCCAACGTTCGAAGGGCAGTCGACTTCCTTTCGAGCAAAGCCTAGAGGAGCAGCCAGAGGCTCGTCTAGGCGCCCCTCAAGGGGAAGGGGATTCAGGGGTGGTCACGGTCAGGGAGGCAAGACCTCAGGACGGCAGTCCAAGTGAGATGATGCCGGTAGGAGGGAGACTTCAGAATTTTCGGGATCGGTGGACCTTCGATCCCTGGGCCCACAGCCTACTCAAGAACGGACTGGGCTGGAGCTGGTACAGCACTCCACCCCCGTGCCCTCGGTTTTTCCAACACTCCACCCCCGTTCTGGAGGAGTACATCCAAGAACTGTTGGAGAAAAAAGTGATCCGAAGGGTGAAGTCCATCAAATTACAAGGGAGGCTGTTTTGTGTTCCCAAGAAAGACTCGGAAAAACTCAGAGTCATTCTGGACTTGTCGCCACTCAACAAGTTCATAGTGAATTGCAAGTTCAAGATGCTAACACTGCAACACATAAGGACCTTACTGCCCAAGAGGGCATATTCCATCTCCATTGACTTGTCACACGCCTATTGGCACGTTCCAATCTACTGTCGACTCTCCTCCTACCTAGGGTTCAAGCTACAACTAAGACTATACGCCTTCAGAGCCATGCCATTCGGGCTAAATATAGCCCCAAGGATCTTCACGAAGCTTGCGAGCGTAGCTCTCAAACAATTACGCCTAAAGGGAATTCAGGTAGTAGCCTACCTGGACGACTGGCTGGTGTGGGCAGCATCCGAGACAAAATGCTTGCAAGTTTCCAGTCAAGTGATCCAGTTCCTAGAGTATCTAGGCTTCAAGATCAACAGAAAAAAGTCTCGACTTTCTCCATCTCAAAAGTTCCAGTGGCTGGGAATCCACTGGGACCTAATGTCACACCGTTTCTCCATCCCGGCGAAGAAAAGGAAGGAGATAGCGGGTTCTGTCTAGAGACTTCTAGATTCCGAAAGGATATCAAGACGCGAACAAGAGAGGGTACTGGGTTCTCTCCAGTTTGCTTCGGTGACAGACCCGGTGCTAAGAGCACAGCTAAAGGATGCAACTGGAGTTTGGAGAAGTTATGCATCAAACGCGCAAAGAGATCTGAGAAGACCAGTTCCGCTTCGGCTACGTACTCTTCTCGGGCCTTGGTCCCAAGCCAGACATCTAAAGAAGTCGGTTCTTCTTCAGCCACCTCCCCCGTCGGTGACGACTCACTCAGACGCCTCGAAGGAGGGATGGGGAGGTCACTCTCATTGGAAAAAAATCCAGGGGACTTGGTCCAAGCTATTCAAGACCTTTCACATAAACTTTCTAGAAGCTATGGCAGTGCTCCTTACCTTAAAGAAGGTCTCCCCGCGTCACTCGATCCACATAAGGTTGGTGATGGACAGCGAGGTAGTTGTGAGATGCTTGAATCGACAAGGATCGAGGTCACCACCTCTCAACCAGGTGATGTTGGCCATCTTCCGATTGGCGGAAAAGAAGAAGTGGTACCTGTCGGCAGTTCACCTTCAAGGAGTCCGCAATGTGACAGCGGACGCTCTATCCAGGTTCACACCGATAGAGTCGGAATGGTCCTTAGACGCAGGATCATTCTCCTTCATTCTGAATCAAGTCCCAGAACTGCAGATAGACCTCTTTGCAACGAAAGACAACAAGAAGTTGCCCCTGTACGTGTCCCCGTACGAGGACCCCTTAGCGGAAGCAGTGGACGCGATGTCCCTCGACTGGAACAGATGGTCCAGGATTTATCTGTTCCCTCCTCACAACCTTCTGTTGAGGGTCCTCAACAAACTGAGATCCTTAAAGGGGGTAGCGGCAATAGTGGCCCCCAAGTGGCCGAACAGTGTGTGGTTCCCCCTGGCATTGGAACTATGGTTAAAGTTTCTACCGCTACCAGATCCAGTTTTGACCCAACGAGTCCAGAAGTCGAATGTCTGCGCTTCATTACAGAAAACCCGGACCCTGCAGCTCATGATTTTCTCTCCCTAGCGGTGAGAAAGCGTTTCGGGATTTCGAAAGCCAGCATAGACTTCCTAGAGGAATATAAGTGCAAATCTACTAGAAGGCAATATGAGTCATCTTGGAGAAAATGGGTGGCCTTTGTCAAGGCGAAGAATCCGCAGGAGATCTCGACAGACTTCTGCTTATCTTTCTTCATCCACCTCCATGGTCAAGGGTTGGCAGCTAACACGATTTCGGTGTGTAAGTCTGCTTTGACAAGACCCATTCTATATGCCTTCCAGGTCGACCTCGCTAACGAGATCTTTAATAAAGTTCCGAAAGCCTGCGCTAGGCTCAGACCTTCAGCACCTCCAAAGCCCATTTCATGGTCTTTAGACAAAGTTCTTCATTTTGCTTCTCTGTTGAGCAATGAGGAGTGTGCGTTAAAGGATTTGACTCAAAAAGTTATTTTCCTATTTGCACTCGCATCCGGGGCCAGGGTTAGTGAGATTGTAGCCCTCTCGAGAAAGGGAGGTCGTGTTCAGTTCCTGGATGGGGGAGAACTGAACCTGTTTCCGGATCCTACGTTTCTCGCCAAGAATGAGTTACCCACCAACAGGTGGGGTCCCTGGAGAATCTGCCCTCTGAAAGAAGATGCATCTCTATGTCCAGTAGAATGCCTAAAGGTCTATCTTCGTAGAACTTCAGACTTCAAGGGTGGTCAACTATTCAGGGGAGAAACATCAGGCTCAAATTTATCTCTGAATCAACTCAGAGCGAAAATCACATATTTTATTCGCAGAGCGGATCCTGACAGTACACCCGCAGGTCACGATCCGAGGAAAGTTGCCTCATCTTTAAATTTCTTTAATTGTATGGATTTTGAACATCTCCGTTCATACACTGGCTGGAAGTCTTCCAGAGTGTTCTTTCGCCACTATGCGAAGCAAGTAGAGGAACTAAAGAGATCTGTGGTAGCAGTGGGTCGCGTCGTTAACCCTACTGTTTAACTCTGCGAGGAACAGTGGTTTTAATTGGGACGATTAATTCCAGGGTGAGTGTGTAGTTACAGACTGTACTACAAACTAAGTGAGGGTACTGAGTTGCCCACGTAGACTGTTCCATTTCCAAAGGTGAACCTAGCATAAGTGCAGACATGTGTGCCGAGCGTTTCTAACGCTAATGTGATTGATTTGTAAAACAGACTTTTATGACTTTGATACCTCGGTATCTTAAAAGTGGCAATAATGTTTTTTCTTTCAGATAAACAAGTTCTGTTTACTATCATACTTATGCTTAAAGTTTTGGTTATCCTCTTCATATATATATATATATATATATATATATATATATATATATATATATATATATATATATATATATATATATATATATATATATATATACATATATATATATATATATATATATATATATATATATATATATATATATATATATATATATATAATTGTTGTTAACCTGTCTATTTATTGTCTGTCAATAAACTTGTTCTTGAGAACCTTGCGTCTCCTTCACCTGTGTCAATTTATTGGTATAATTGAGCATTCATTCTATGTACTTTATCTGGGATAATTCTAATAGATTGTTCCTTTATGCAAGCTATGTTGCATTGGTTTATGCTTTCCCTTAACGGGAGGCCTCCATCCCATAAGGGGACGGTGGCGGATTTACAAGTTTCCTCCTATGCGGATATAAACCTTTGTCCAATACAAGTATTGTGCGGAGAACTGGTCGATATTTCATATTGACGCAGTGGTTCTTTACAAACTATGCTTTACTTAATATAGGGTGAGACCACTATATTGGCTTGCCTGGTATTCATACATAGGTATATGTACTCTTCGAGACTTTTCCAGAGTCCAGTAGGACTCTTCCCTGTAGGGGGCAGGAAGCTCTAACATGGTTTATGGTTAGTTGAAAAGATGTATAACGGTAACATCTTAGGTCTCTAAGTCTAGTCGACCGGGAAAAATTACCTCCGGGGAGTACGGCACGTTCTGAGAATCCACAGATACAGTAATGCTCTGGTATACTTCCATCAGGACGACATGGCTTGAGCCCAAAAAACGGATTTTGAGCGAAGCGAAAAATCTATTTTTGGGTGAGATGGCCATGTTGTCCTGATGGACCCGCCCTTCCCTTTCTATGAAAGGGCTGTAGGACCCCTCCCTACATACAGTATCTGTAGCACCTCGTGTATCGCTACAAGGAATACAGATGGCGCCAGGATTGGCGCCAGGCACGCTTACGAAACGGGAGAAGAGGGAGCCTTGGGAGCGGCTCCCCCTTTTTCTTTCTCGTTTTCGTTTTCTTGCCAATTGACCCCTTCGATGTGTTATCTCTGTTTGGGGTGCAGATTGCCATGTGGCGTGTCAAGAATACGTCCTCTGATATGTCGCGATATCCCTTTCATTAGGGATATTCGCTCCAGGAGTTAGAATTCTGGGTACCTTAAGGTAAATTCTCTGGGAATATCGCCGTAGTTGTAATATACCCTAGGAAGCTACCCTATAGGAACTTCCATCAGGACGACATGGCCATCTCACCCAAAAATAGATTTTTCGCTTCGCTCCTAATCCGTTATATATATATATATATATATATATATATATATATATATATATATATATATATATATATATATATATATATATATATATATATATATATATATATATATATATTTATTTACATACACATGTATATATATATATATATATATATATATATATATATATATATATATATATATATATATACTGTATATATATTTATATATATATATATATATATATATATATATATATATATATATATATGAATATTTGTATACATACGCACATAGACCCCCACACACACACGCAACTGCTGATTCTCATCTTAATTTGTTGGACAGAAACTTACGGTAAATTAAATTTATGATTCCTGATCTAGATATTAATCTTTGGCACCGTCATGAAGCTCAATACTACATAGTGAGGCTCAATACTACACAGTATTTTAGAAGTTTGATTCCTGCAGTGACAAAGTTGTGGAATGATCTTCCTAATCGGGTAGTTGAATCAGTAGAACTTCAAAAGTTCAAAGCTGCAAACAATATTTTTTTTTTGTTGAAAAGGCTGACATTAGCCTTATTATAGTTAAATATGGCATGTCTTTTTTGACGTTGTTACTGTTTGTAGACTTTTTATTGTTAATTTGTTCTCATCATTTATTCATTTCCTTAATTCTCTCCTCACTAATCTATTTTTCCCTGTTGTAGCCCTTGGGCTTATAACATCTTGCTTTTCTAATTAGGTTTGTAGCTTTTCAAGTGATAATAATAATATATAAATATAAATATATA